>NW_010289024.1:50272-64800 GCF_000700745.2 Antrostomus carolinensis | reverse complement strand
TTTTTGAAGTGCAATCGCCATTGAGCTACCCATTTAACACTGCTTTTCTCTTGATAGGAGTCTAGAGAAAGAGGTTATTTTCAGACAAAAATTACTCTTTTTTCTTTTTTTTTCTTTTTTTTTCTTTTTTTTTTTTAATAAAGCCTGATGAAAAAATAATATTATAATTGGGGCATGAACCTTTAATGACTTTCATAATCTTTTTGAATATTACTGTTGAACTAACCAAGTCTTTCAACTCTTTTTGTTGCTGGCTTAAAATGCTGGCACAAATGCCACTCCAGATCTCACTTACTGTGCTATTTGCCCTGTCCAGTCACCCCTGCAGATTTTGGTAACTGTTGCCTTTGCAGTGTAATGAATTATAGATGCTAATTGACAGTGATATCATCTGCCCATATGATGTGGGAGATGGTCATGAGCATCATGTGTGTGTGTGAAAAATATATTCCAATATTATATGTAGCATGCTTAGTTAGCCATATGGGAAAGATTTCCAGGTAGCTATTGATTTTCAAGTAATTACTTCAGGGATTATAAACATAGAAAATATTATTCTGGAAATTGATTTTTTTTAATTGTTCATAGCACCAAAACTATGCTGTGACTGCAAAGCACATCACGTGCTTTCCACAGAGAAAGACTTTGAACTTTGGAAAAGTATTGCCCTTGTAAATACAGAGAAGAAATCACCTGGCTCATTCTGTTGCTATCTTAGATAAGGCCTGGATCTCACTCCTTCTGACCGATTTAGAAAATCATAGAATGGTTTGGGTTGGAAGGGACCCCAAACCTCATCTAGTTCCAACCCCCCTGCTATGAACAGGGACACCTTCCACTAGACCAGGTTGCTCAAAGCCTCATCCAACCTGGTCTTGAACACTTCCAGGGAGGGGACATCCACAGCTTAATCAGCTCCACTTCTCCTTGCTGAAGTGGCCCTGACTTTGCATTTCACATGCTGGAAGCCACTGGACGGTGACAAGCTGCAGCATCTCCTGTGGTTGGCATCGGCCAAAAATTGGTCTCTGATGTCCTTCTCCCTCTGGTCCTGTGTCATCGCAAGGTTGCTTTGTAGCTCCTCTCACTCAGTGGTTTTTCCGGTTTTTAATTCTCTTCTAGGGTGGTGAGAGGGAGATAAGAGAAGAAAGGGATATAAAGACCAAGGGTATAGCAAAGTAGATCAGAATTACACAGGGGTCCCGAGTATTTGAGATTTTTTTCCCCCCCCACTTGCTCACCCAACATTTGGCACCTAGGGAGCAACAGGCAGCTGGCCAAGGGCAGTAAATTCTCCTGGTAGCATCCACAGCCAGAAGCAGACACATTAATAACCATTATTAGAGGTGTCCTATGGCTACTCTGACCTTCATCCCACAGAGAGAGAGCGGGGTGAACCCCAGCCCTTGCCCCCACTGCGGCAGGGGATGCTCCCACCCCAGCTGTCCATCACCCCAGGCTCTCCCCAGCAGATAGAAACTGCATTTGCAGAAACAAACGTGCCCTGGACTTGCCAGGTCTGGAATGTCTATATTTTTATTGCTTCCAGGCAACATTTTTTCATCTGTAATTATTAACTGAAGAAAGATATCTCTTCTGGTCTTTGTAGGGGATTTTGGGTGCTCCTCGGTGAGGTGCACAAGCCGGTCAGTTCTCTGTGCTGATGACTCAGTGTCCTCATTGCACACACAGGGTGGGGTGGCTGTTGCTTATGGAAAATAAGATTAGTTACATCCAGTAAAAAATAAACTTCCTCTTCCAAAGTTACTGCTCTTTCTCTAACAGGCTAATGACAGATATTTTCTGTGAAGGCAAATCCAGGAGACCCCAGCAGAGGCAACAAGGGTGCTACAGTTAGGGAGCTTACTAGAATTATTTCATCTCATTGCCCAACTGTGCCCAGCATTAAACAAATCAGTTGAGTGACTTCTCTAAAAAGCTTGCAAATTAGGAAGGCTGGGCAGGCAGCAAAACCCCCACAAAAGGGAAAACTTCTAAATTACAGGGATTACATGTCCTGCCATAGTCACACAGGCAGTCAGAGAATTTGGCTACTAAGAGATTTCTTCCAGAAGCTGTGAAATCTCGATAAGGAAGAAATGATGTTAATTTTTAAAACCACCAAACCTTATAATAATAAAAACAGTCAAACTGGGTAATCTGATTTGGTTGAGAAAGTGCTTCTGCAACCCCACAATTCCCAAACATACCCAGTCCCAGGAAAACCTTGGGAAGCATCTCAGGAGATGGGAAGTGCTGCAGTGAAAGTAAATTTAATAAAACATTAATGAACCAGGTGCCCTCCCTTCCCTCGCCCGCGGCAGCTCCCGATGCGAGCGGTGTCAGACCAGGGCATGAATTCTCCTGCATGTGCAATCAACCCACCAGCCCATTTTTAATCTTTGCAGATTAAAATCACTGGGAATATCGTTACATCCTATAGGAGAAAGGTGTGGAAGGAAAGGAGAAAAATGCTGATTTATTCTTTTCCTCCCAGAACAATTATTGGGGTCATCCAGCTTTCTGGGAAGTGGGATTTGGGGTGTGGGTGGGAAGAGTGAATTACAAACGCTTTCCCCACCTCCCCCAGCTCTTGGACAGGTGGATAGGGGAAAAAAAAATAAAATAAAGAGAGAGAAGTATTTCACCCCAATAAAATCTCTAGTTTGTGTAGGTGATTCCCCCTTGGATGAGGGCAGAGGGGCTACCAGTGTCAAGGGAAAGCACCAGGCAAATGTTAGTCCCCCATAACCAAGCACTTTTGGGGTTGGGCAATAACGAGGCATTTTGGGGATTACCCACAACCTTCCCGAGGTGGGAGGATTTACAGGATGACCTGCAGGCATTTCTTAGTTCTCATCTCCCCTCGGAATTCCTACCGGGATAAGGATGGGAGCAGCTGAGTTAGCCCAGTCTCACTCTCCCATCTAGTGGTAAAACAAGGGAAGGTGGTCCGGGCAGAAAGAATGCAATTTTTAGTTTTCTGAGGTTTTTGGAGGGGGGTATCGTTGTGGGTTCAGTTAAACCCATCTTCCCCAGCGTGCTGGGGTCAGGAATGTCACTGATCTGATAGCTGGGGAAGAACTGTTCACAAGGGCATGGAGCAATAGGACAAGGGGTCATGGTATTGAACTAGAAAAGGGTAGATTTAGGTTAGATATCAGGAAAAAATTCTTCAATATGAGGGTGGTGGATCATTGGAACAGGTTACCCAGACAGGTAGTGGAGGCCCCATGCACTTCTGGAGAAAAGGTGGTCTTCTAAACCGCTCGTGATGGGTGGGAGGCAGAAAGCTGTAGAGCAGCACAAGAACCATAAATAACTCCTTACCTTCAAATAACCCTCTCTGCTGCTCCAGCCCTGATGCAGACACGGCTTTACAGCTCCTCCCAGCCCCACAGCCACCCCACACTCGAGCCCCACGGCCTTTCCTGGAAAGGCCTCTGCAGTCCCCAAAATAGCGACCTGCAAATGGTAACAGAGAAGATGAGGTACCCGCAGGCATCGTGCTCAGGAAACGCGTCGTCAGAAGCATGAGCTGGGGGCTGCACTCACCAAGCACAGCATGCAGAGCCTGAAATTTCAGCAATAGAACAGTTTTTATGGTCTCTGCTAGGACATGACATGGGGAGGCTGAAGCAGGGCAAGGTGCATTCCTTCGAGCTGTGTTTTATTTCAGCCAGACCCACAGAGCTGGATGGGAAGAGTTTCACCTCTCCCACAAAACCTTAAGATGCTCAAGGTGATTCAGGCTCAAGAAATCCCAATTCTTCCATGAGGAACTGGTACAAAACCAGCTCAGTCAGTGACTAACCCCATGGGGCTGTTGTTCCTCATACTGGAGAGGTGCAGGGCTTGGGTCCTGCTGTCCTGGGTTCAAGATGATGCAATTCCCATGTTGGTGTCCAGAACTTAGTTCCAGAGACCTGAGATGCAGAAAGGACGCACTCTTACAGAAGATTTATGTTCTCGTGTCAGATTGAAGAATTGTGGCATTTCCTGGAAGGTTAGATGATGTTTCATTTTCAGCAAATAAGGTCAAAAGCACACAGGGAAAAAAAAAAGTAATCTCTCATAGATCAGCTGTTTGCAAACCCCAGAGGTGCAAGCGCTCAGCTTGTGTTGCTGTTCATACAAAAACACTTTCCTGGAGCAGCACGCTGCTAAACTTGGCTTTCCCAGGGTGTCACCTGCATAGTCTGTGGTGTGAACAGCCTCAGCTAGAAGAGAGAACTCAGCTGAGTATGGTACTCACTCCCACACTGTCAGATTGTAAAAATGAAAGGTGTTGGGCAGGTTTGGGAGGGCAGGAATCAATCAGGAAAGATGACAATCTTCTGCCAGAAGGAATGCAGAGCTCTGGGTGGTTCCTCAAGGAGCATCCACATGCTGCTGGGGATGCAGGCTGGACCTGGGATGTGCAGGAGCTGGTGATGGGGTCAGACCATCTAGGGGGATGCATGAGGCCATGTTGGTCTGCGCTCCCTGGGATGGGACATCTTTGGGTTGTGCAGGGTCTGGGGTAGGTGCTGGGTCCCCATTGCTCCTGGGGCACAGCTCAGCCACCACATCCCTCAGTTATTCCACATGTTGGGAGAGGTCAGCATGTCGGGAGAGGGCAGCCTTCACCACCAATGGATGTGGCTGAAGGGCAAGAGGCATCCCCAGCCAACAGCCCCAGCACCGCTGGAGCCATGACTTTTAAGGAAAGCTTAAATGAAAAAGTTTAGGTGATGCCCAGTGTGGAAAAGGGGGTTGTGCAGATGAAAAAGTCACCTTTCTCTCATGAAAATACTGCTGGGGTTAAGCACTGTCCCAACTGCACCCTTGGGGTTGTCCCAGGACATGATTCACCTCTCTGAGCTAGGGGGGCAAGAAGGCCCCTGGAGTAAGGCTGGCCATGACTTGCCACTCCTAAATCCCCTCTCCAGCAGACTTGTAGGTGTAGCAGGATTCCCTTCTTCATTGCAAACTCATCTACATGCAGCACAGACCACCAGGCACCACATGCATGACAGCCTGGGGACCCAGGTGGGACATCCTGGGCTTGCATCACCAATGATGGCCCTGCAAACTATCCCTGTTCCCTGCTACAGCAATAAAAAAAGATTAATGAAAAGATCTACTGGAAATGTGGAAGCACAGTTAATGCTACAGCTGTGATGCCTCATTTGAGCTGCGAAGAGAAGATAAAGTTCTGCCTCCCACTAGAGGTGTCACCAGGGAAAATTATTCCTTCCTTCTCTAAATGGCATCACATTGTTTCTTCTTTTCATCTTGCTGTCAACTTGGTGTCACAGTCATGAAAATAATCTGGTTACCTGGCAGTGGTGGTACCCTCCATCCAACCTCCCACCCCCCAGACAAGATCAGTACAAAAGAGATTCAAAAATAGATTCACTTTGGAAAGAAGACTAAATAAGGACTGCTCTTAGCCTGTGAATAGCTAATGAAGATCCACTTAACAGTCTCCGCATATTCATCAGCTTCAGCAGATGATCGTTGATTGTGTGGCTGCAGCAACTTTATTCTTCTTTGCTCATTATACCCAGGTCAAAGGAAACACACACAAAAAACTATGGCTGAAATGAGAAGAACCAATGGAGATGGCCATAGTGGTGGCCCATTCCAACTGGAAAATTACCAGTTAGGATTTTTTTATAGCCCATTTCATGGAGCTATTTCATCTAGCAGCCAGAGGTAGGTTACTTCTAATCACCAAGGGTGAGGTCAAGCTTATCACATTGTCCCGTGTCTCTCATTAATGAGATAAATCTGAACAGTCCTGCCTGGGATAACCCTTGAAGAAGCACCAGACACTCATTCTGGGGGTTGTTTAGGATTTACCACTACACTAATGTGCTGATATTGCCCAAAGGACTCGGGGCTGTCTGCACCAACCTGGGTGCAAAGGCTGCAGGTGAGGATTGGACAGGGTGACAGGTCTGCTTGGCACTCAGCTGCCACCCTCACCAGTCACTGCACCACTCTCCTCTCCCCAGAAAGATTTTTTTCCTCTCTTAGCAAGAGATTTTTCAACCAGCTGTTAGGGTCCTGTATAACTTATAGTGTGTAACATAATAAATAAATAATGAACAAAATAATAAAAAAAGAATAACATGTATAAATACATTATGGCTATAAATACATAATAAATAGCTATAAATACACTATAAGCTATAAATACATAACAAATAGCTATAAATACATAAAAATACATCAATACTCCATAAGCTATATAAATAAAAGGAACCTTTTAACTGGATTTTCTTCTTGAGCACCTTAGGACACTGATTTCCCCCTTTCCTGCAATCTGGAGGGCTCAGGGGTCGCAAGGTGAATGAAGTTTTAATCATATATTTGCTAATAACCTGAGAAAGAAGAAAGGGAACAAAAAAAAAAAGTAATAAAGAAAGCAAGCCAGCTTTCCAGCCTCACCACAAGCACCCGTGTCTCGATATCCATTGCCACAAGTTTAGTGGCAAAGTAAAAGATGGACGAGGGATGCTGTAACGTGAAGGGCTGTTGCCAGAGGACGCTGCTGCGATCTGGATTAAGTTGCTATAAAATCTGCTCTATTTTCAATTTATCTGATCCAGCCCTGAGACCTCATTGATGGTGATTACTCCCAGACCCTTCAGTCTCTGTTCCTCACCCAGTAAACCATCCTCTTCTCACCAGTTCCAGGTCAGAGGAAAACTTTATTAGCTTACCTCTATTTTATGATCTTTTAATTATTTCCACCTCTGTGATTACACTAATTAGCTAACTGGTTTCTAAGGGCTGTACAGTAGCTCACATTACACTTTCACTAATCACAGCATTAGCTGGTGTCTTTAAGAGTCCCTGTTTTGTTTTGGGGGTTTTTTTGCATAATTATTTGAAATTATTCAATGCAAAAGTAATCTGAAAGGGGAAAAGAAACCAATAAGAATAGACATCATCTTCACCAGCAGCTTGACAGAAAGCCTCTCTGATATATTTAGAAATGTTATGATTTACAAGAGCCCAACAACCATTTACTTAATATCTATCAAAAAAAAAAAAGAGGTAAGTTTGAAGTTTCCATATCACAACTATTAAAGGCTCCTTCTCATTTTCTTTTGATTCGAGGCAGTTGACTGACACATTCAAATGGGATCAAAAATAAAACAACTGACAACATATCTCCATCCTGATAGCTGCAACCAAGCACTTGCCGCAGCTACAGCATATCTTCATCACATGGCAAACCCAGGACAAAGCAGAAATAAAGATCTAAGAGGAGGTGAAGTTTTTGCTGCTGGAAAAACATTACTCTGACAGCTCTCAAGACCTTAATATAAATCCTCATCTCCAGAGGCTATTTGATGTGTTACAGGACTCCTTCAAATAATCAAAATTAAGAACAAAGTGGCCCAGGCTGGATAGCTTAGATATATGTACAGGGGAATGTTTCCCACCATGGTTATAATGGAAAATTAATAATAATAATATGGAAAATAATAATAATTATAATTAACAGGAGAAATTCAAACACAGATCAATTAATCCTGCCAGTCTGCTGTATATTGTGCAGGGGAAGGGTGATGGCTGAGAAGAAAATTGCTCAGAGACCTGCAAATTGTGGGCAGAGAAGGTCAAGCTGGAGTCACCACTTGCAGGCAGAGCTGCCCATCCACTCCAGCCCTGTCCAGACATGAGCCTTTTGCTTTTCTTCCACTTCCATCTGCAATCCCACAGCTTCCCTTTTCCCTTCAATGCAGCTACTCTGGGAGCCCCTGTAAGACATCACTGCCTGCACCACCACCATCACCATCACCAAAATTCCTCCAAGGAGAAGCGTGTGGGAAGGTATGTCCATCAGAGTGCACCCCCCTCCCAAACCCATTCCTAAGCAACAAGAAACACAAATTAGAAAGAAACCAAAAGTGGACTTTTACACATTAGACCTATTTCAGCTTCCACAAGCTGAAAATTGATCATGTTCTCTGCTGCTGGAGATGCTACAGAAGCACATAACTTGGTAATTCTCAAGCCCTTTCCCCATCCCAGGCAAATCCTGCACATTAACCCTTTCTCAGGAAAGCCATCTTCACCTGCACAGCATCCCACAGCCTGCTCAGGTCACAGCCTCGCCAGAGGAGCACACACTGATGAGCACAGTGAGGGTTGGGGCACCAGTAGCAATGAACTGGCCTGGAAAAGCAGGTCCCAAAGGAAAGGGCACAGGCAACCAGGCAGAGCAAACACAGGAGGCTACTGAAGCTTCTCCAAAGGAAACCTGGTGAAATAACGATGCTTAAATACTGCTCTCCAGGCAGAAATCAGCATTTTGCTCAGCTGTTTGTGACCTTCATCAGAACCTTCAGCACAGGTGCTGCTGATACATCTTTACCCACAGTTATCCCATGCTGGTTTTTGGAACAGGACAAACTTTGACCATCCTGCTTGCTCACAGTGAGGACAGGAGAAAGCACTGCACGAGGATTAACTAAACCAGACCTTGAGCAGCAGCTTCAGCATCTCAGCTACCACAGCAGCGTAACTGATGGCTCCTGTGGATTTTTTTTATAGCAGTAAGGTCTCTATTTAATTATTTTGCATCTCTCCAATCTCCAACAACTAGTCTTAATAAAGCTGGGCAAGGATCTAGGGCACAAGTCTTATGGGGAGCAGCTGGGGTTGTTGAGCTTGGAGAAAAGGAGGCTGAAGGGAGACCTTCTGGCTCTGTCCAACTCCCTGAAAGGAGGGTGGAGAGAGGTGGGGGTGGGTCTGTTCAACCAAGGAACAAGGGACAGGACAAGAGGAAATGGCCTCAAGTTGCACCAAGGGCAGTTGAGATTGGACGTGAGGAAGACTCTCTTTGCTGAAAGGGTTCTCAGCCATTGGAAGGGGTTGCCCAGGGCAGTGGTGGAGTCCCCATCCCTGGAGGGATTGAAGAGTCATGTAGACATAGTGCTGAGGGACATGGGCTGGTCCGGGACTTGTCAGTGTGAGGTTAATGACTGGACTTGATGATTTTAAAGGGCTTTTCCAGTCAAGGCAATTCTGGGATTCTTTATCTGCTCTAAAGCTGAGCTCTAAAGAAGGATGTCTGGTCCATCTGCAGTGCATGGCCCTTCTCCCATGCTTGGGCTTGCCAGTCCAGACTCTGCATGACAATGAAGAGGGTGGCCAAGCCCCAGTTCAATGGGGTGCTTCAGTGCAGCATAACTTTACTGAGCATGAAGTAAAACTTTTTTAGCAGAAGGGACGAGGATGGTGTTTTTCTGGCCTGCCAGGGCTGGCTTTGACAAGGAAGGAGAAGTAGGGAGACTTCATTTCCTGAAACTAAGAGGCTGAAGAGCCCCCCTGACAAGCAAACCATTAAAAAGAAAAAGTAACAATAATACTGAGCAAAATATTGCTTCAGGGAAAAATTTCTGCTTGGTTTTAGCACAGATGTTGATATTGCACACTAAGAAATGACTGCGTGGAAACGCATTTGTAGCGTGCTATTAGATGGTGCACAAAAGCAAAGAGCTGCGCTTGCAAGGGAGAAATTAAAGCATTTAAAAATTAAAAGACATTTTTTAAATGCCTTCCAAAAAGCATTTTCTTCTCTGCTAGGGAAGTTATGAGTAGAGAGACTGAGCTTCCCCAAATCACAGACCCATAAAACCAGAGTTTGTGACTACCTTGAAGCACTTGTCCAACCCTTCACCTCTCTGCTTCTGCACAAGAAATTCTGTCAGGATGCAGCAAATCCCTTGGGAGCTCCTCTGCTCCGGGTGACATGGTGCCAGGCTCAGGCCTGCAAACCAACCTTGGCTGAGGGTCATACCCGCAGTCCCTTGCATTGTCTTATTTCCAAATGTCCATTCATGTGCTCAGGAGCAAATCTGGAGTTGGGGAATCTGCACTGTGCCAAATTTCCCCAGAGCAAGTCCTTCCTATGCTTGGAGACACCCATCCTGCCTGATGCCTGCACCACTGGAGATGCTCCATGTGTGAATTCAAAGAAAGCTTATCCATGGACTCCCTTAGTACCTCCACAGGAAGATACCACAAAGGATAAGAAGATGCTTTTCAAGTTAATGGGTGTCATCATTTCCAAACCCAAAGCCCTTGGCAGGGATGAATCCTGAGACCTGTGGGATGAGGGAGTCACAGGCTGAGGCTGAGTGGAGTTTTTCAGGCATCGTGCACCTGAAGGTCGCACCCAGCCAGGCTGGTGCACGGAGGTGACTGCTCTGCACTTTGCATATTCCTTCTGTGCACCGGGCTGGGATTTTTCATTTCATCCATAATTCATATCTCGCTGCAGCGATTCTACAGAGGCAGTACAGGACCTCAGCACCGGTGATAAAAAGGAAAAAGAGAGAGATGATTTTCATCACCAGGCAGCAAATTGTAGAGCTTGGGTCCAACCAGCACCTCCACTTTATCCCAGTTGCCTTGTAGGCAAAGATGTGAATAGAGAGCGCAATAATGGGGCTGGGTTTGGGGCAGGACAAGCTGGCAGCACGTGTGCAGGGGTGCAAGAAAGCCCTCTGCATGGTGAGAGGACCAACCTGGCTCAGAGTTTTGTGTCCTGGCAGATCTTTGCTCTTTGGCTGCTGGCAGCCAAGGGTGAGGACATCTACTGCAACCCCCACATGAACCCACGTTCACGCAAACCCCCCATCTTGACTCTCTTTGTGGCCAGGAGTGACTGTGCACAGCAGCAGCTTATTCCTCCCACCTCGACCTGTTTCACACATGCAAATACCATCACTAGCCCAGCTCAGTGCTCAACGCCTCAGCTTTTGGGGCCACTTTGCTTTTCTTTTTCATCTGGCCCCAGAAGTGCTGCAGGGTGACAATCTTTGCTGTCACTGGGGAGGTCACCGTGCTGCTCCAGCCTTATCACATATACGAAGCAGTCTGTGCTCGCTCCCAGGGCTGTAAAGCTTTCTTCTGTAACCCCACTGCCTTTCCTCTCCATAACACACAGACCGAAAAACCCACTTTGTCAGAAATCAAAATGTTTTGTGAGATTAAAATGTAAATGTTGTGCTCGGCTTTTCGGAGGGGGTTTGATATTTTACTTGTGACTCGGTGAGGAAATAGATTTTTTGATAACTCTGCAGAACTATTGCTGCCCAGTCGCTGCTGCAAAGAGCCAAAACCTTAATAAATAAATTCTCTGTCAGGCAGCTCTGAAAACCAACTTGCTGGTGGTTTGGAGAAATGTTGGGAATTTCAAAGCAGCCTTGCAGAAGGGGACCTGTAATTACAGCAGCCTCTGCTACGCTGCCTGGCTTTCGCTGGGTTTGAGAGGAGAGGGGGGACTGCAGAATGTCCTGTTTGACACTGCTGGCAATAAACACTATATATTCACTTTTTACTGTGTTTATTGACTTGAAAAACTGGGGAAAGGGATGTGTCAGGTGTCATGCTTTGCACTAAGGGTCACCTATGCATACCAGAATGGGACACTGAGAAGGAGTGTGAAAATAATTCATGTGAAATTCCTGCCTGGCTTGGCTCCCCATCTGTGGCTTCATCTCTGTAGGATATCTACAAAAAGGTCTGGCTGAACCCATAACTAGGTCCCTCCCAAGGCTATGGTTTCTCTTATCTTTGCATGATGGATCCAGGTCTTTTTTCCTCTGGACTCTCTGACTCCGCAGAAACTTGCACCACACTCAGCATTCACCGCCACGCATGGCTTTAGCCATGTGCTAACAAATACATGGCACCATGGTTTGTGAGTGATCCAGGCACCTTGTTGATCCAGACTGCTGTGAACACTGATGAACTTATGGAAAAAAATAATCAGGAGGAGTTTCACAGAATAATAGAATGGTTTGGGTTGGAAGGGACCTTAAAGTTCATCCACTTCCAACCCCCCTGCCAGCAGCAGGGACACCTTCCACTAGACCAGGTTGCTCAAAGCCTCATCCAACCTGGCCTTCAACACTTCCAGGGAGATTGCTGACTTTCTGCTGATGGCCAAAGCTCTCAACCACCAGCCAGTGTGGTCAGGAGTGAGTTGCCAGGATTTTTGCATCCCCAGTTAGCGCACTTGGAATAAGAAGCTCTTGGCTTATGTCAGTTGACAACGATGACCAACATAAATACCCATGCTTTGTTACCAAAAAGCATCATGAGTTTAAATTAAACTTTCTTGCATAATACGTGTAGTAACCTGGATACCACCACTGCACAGCTTGACCAGCAGCACTTGAAAATGATCAGTAAGCCAAGAATCACTCATAGGATTAATTTGGAAAATAATTTCAAACAATTGAGATATATATGAAAATGAACAGACCACACATTAATAGAACTTGAGCCTGATCTGTAAACTTAGCTACTCACTTTTTATCCCTTAAGTAAACGAGGAAGAGTAATGTATTTATAGCCTCTTGACATCAGTAGCTTTGCTAACATATTGGATGTAATAAATATTCTGCCATCTCAGAAAACCTATAGGATAAAGCGGTACCAAGGTACTGCAAAGGCAAACTCGACGTGGTTAACGAGTCTTGGTGAGCTGCCAGCCAAATGAAAACATCACAAATGAGAAAAAGCAATGAAAATATGGACTTTATTAATAAAGGATAGAGTTTTATTGACACAACCACAATCCAAGGTCACTGGAAAAGGTCTTTTGTCTTTCAGCTTTGCCTGGCACATTTAATCTTTCCTTTTAACCACCACCTTGGAGTTTGGTCAGCTTTATCCCAATGTTTTCTTGTCTGTCAATAATTTTCTCCACCGTTTTTTTCCCCTTTCATTTCTGATGCAAAGACCATAAGATCTTGGCCCTTTTTCCCTGCCCCATGCTGCCAGCATTGCTTTTTATGGAATTACAAATTACACAGTGCATCCGCATTAAAACAAAATGTGTTCATCACCGTTTTTAAATAAGGATGTCATTTGTAAATGCTTTATTCATAATTAATGGAATTATTGCTGGGTGCAGCCACATTCTTCATCCATGTACTGTAAGATATGTTGTAAAGTGCATTAGTAAAAAGCTTTATAGATGATGATATGATAACCCAACTGTGAAGCACATTATGTGATGGACTGTAGCTATTGTTGTAACAATCTTTATGCAAGATTTTAAGCTATCAGTCAGCCAGGGGCTGATTGATAGTGTAAATGTTAATAATTAATAATAGGATAATGTTGATAACTAATTAATAGTAAATGATGAGTATGGATTTTTTTTTTTTAGTTAGTATTATGCTAATATGCATTATTCACTGAATCATAAAATCATGTTAGAGATGAGAAAGTCTCTCTAGCTTTCTCCATCTGTATCGCTGATGAGTCAGTGCTGCTCTTCCCCAGCATTTCCAAAGCAGCTCTTCTTCTCATGCTTCCTGCACGAAATCCATGGCTTAAAAAGTATTTTTTAAAACAAATTCAGAATTCTGAGTATGTGCTTATCAGGGTAATGTGTAAAGTCATTGCCTTTGGGACATGAGTATGACAAACCTGCCTGCTCCAGACCCACGATCTGAGGGACCCTCCACTATATTTATAAGGAAATAGTTTAAAATGAAGGGATTGCCACTGCAGATTTCTTTCACTTATGTGTGGCATCTTCCAGCAATTTAAAACCATCAGGCACACTTACCTTTTACAGCAGGTATGGGAAGGTCCTTGGGGTGATAAGCAACTGGTAATGCAGGTGGTGTGTGAAGATGGAGAGAGAAGAAGTCTAGTGGAGAGCTGTAAAGGTGGATCAGCGATGGTGTCATTTCGTTTCAGCTGATGTTATCTTTTTTTATATATCCTAGACAGGATCAAAGCGGGCATTACATCATGCTGGGTGAAGTGAATGTCTGTTTGCCGCCGGGCACAGACTCCTCAGAGGACATGAAATGCCAATAGCATCCTCAAAAATCAGGATTTAGAAATGGAAACTGTGTAATGGCCCCTGGGACGTGCTGGATTCAAACTCTCACAGCAAGATCTCCCCTTCCCCAGCCCAGCAGTGCCTGTCTCCATCCCCCATCTCACGCCTGCCCTCGCAGAACCAGATGTATAATTTTGCCTTCTCCAGTTTCAAAGATGAAGATTCAGGAGAGCTCCTTCCTGGTATTCAGCTCTTGTGTAGATAACCTGAACCAAAGGCATTGAATACACCGAGCTCACAGGCATTCTCCTGTCGGCAGGGTCTCCAACGAGGAGGGGAGCACTCCACATACCCCTTGAGATGACATTTGGATTCCTCACACTGTGCTAACACCCACCCAGCTTCCTGGCAATGCATGAACCCAGCTTCTTGACTGGTGTGAGAGCAGTGGTTAGGGAGAGCTAAAAAGTGCTAGTTAGTGCAGGAGTTGTCTGGTTAAGGAAATTAATATCAGGAGCTTTTTCTTAGATGAGAGTCCTCAGAGCTGACCCACAGATTATCTTTTTTACCCCTCCTCCCTTCCCCACCTCCCAGGTTTTGTCTTTGAATTTTTGACGTTTTTATTTCAGAGAAATCCACAAGCACATTTTCGGGTGGTTGTCACCAGGATCCACTTCCTCCCGGCCCACAGACAGTCTGTCTCTTATCT
>NW_010289024.1:23587-50248 GCF_000700745.2 Antrostomus carolinensis | reverse complement strand
ATGCTAAATCATGAAAATGAAGTTGCAGCAAAGCTCTGTCTTGGCTGAGTACCCTGTGCTGGTTGCAGCTTCCTGAACCTCTCTGCTGTTTGTACTTGGCCTTGTAGAGCCACAGCCATGAATTTATTGCCCCTTCCACAGCTGCAGGTAAGACCAGTGGCCAAACAACCACAGCCCATGTTCTTCATGGGGGTAAGAGTCATATACAAAGTGCAACAGGCAATGTGTTTATAGGGAAAGCTTTTCCACGCTGAGTAGGTTTTGGAGCAGCACAGCTCCTTCGTGCTCTCACTAGAAGGTTTCCTTTGGGGTTTTTTTGTTTGTTTGTTTGTTTGTTTGTTTTCCTTTTTTCCCTTCCACAGAGGCTTCCTGACATTGGAAAGTAGTCTTCAGACGATGGAGACAGCCTGTCCATACAGCTGCTGAGTGATGGAGCTGACACCCCAAAGCAGGGTGCTGCACCACACGGGTATCACTGCCATTACCCTCCTCCTCCTCCTCCTCCTTCCCACGGGTGTAATCTTTCTTCTGGGAGACCATAATTTTGGGGGAAGGAGCTCCTTCTCTGCTCACAATGGCCAATGCCAGGAGATTTGCACTGGCGACTGGCGTGCCATCACTGATGAGCTCCTTAAATCACTGAGTGCATAAGGGATTTTTTTTTTTTTATGAATAGTATTTAAACATGAATAATTAAAACCTCAGTTAAATGGAGATGTTATACAGCTTAGGACAATTTAAATACAAGTGTCTGGGCTTTGTTCATGTCTTTACTCTTTGGATCCAGAACAGCAGAAGTACTTTACCTCCGTTAGTAAGTGCACCACTAAGTGAGGTGATGCTTACACCCTTGACCTTGGAGCAGTGCCTACGTTTAAATTTCCAGTAATTCTCAATTTTTTTCAGATGTATCCCTACTTGCCCCAGAGAAGCTGTCCTTTCCTAGTTTTGGTTTGTCTGCTTACCCAGCACATTCCCACTCTGCTACTTACAGTTCAGGAAAGTGAAAAGAAACCCTGAGAAAATAAAAAAAACCCCACATAAATGTTTTGAAACCTGGTTGTAGAGACTATTCAGTGAGTGAGGAGACCTCCTGAGTGCAGACCAGAGCCCAGAGATGCTGAGCAAGTTGGTGTTGACACACTGTGGGCTAGCAGGTGAGTTACCCCGTGAGACATGAGCTAGTCCCAACCTTGAAAAGCTCCAAGCTTACAGCACAGCTCCTTAAAGGAAACCTCCAACCACCAGTGACTGATTCAGCCCTGGATGGGTGATATCGGTCACCTTTGAGGCTCCCTGGCAGTGTGCAGTGGCTGTGGTCCATGTTGTGGTCTTGGTGAGGAACCAAAGGGCAGAGCAAATGCTGCTGGAGATGGAAACCTTCAGCCAAGGCAAGTCCTACCCCCAGCCCTGAATGAGCTGGCTCATTTGGGGCTTTGTGTTGAAGGCCAGGTTGGATGAGGCTTTGAGCAACCTGGTCTATTGGAAGGTGTCCCTGCTGATGGCAGGGGGGTTGGAACTGGATGAGCTTTAAGGTCCATTCCAACCCAAACCATTCCATGATTCTATGACCCTTAGTGCTTTGCTGTCACCCACGTGTGTGATTTTAGGCAGACACGGAGCTCACTCATGAAGGAGAGGTATACAAGGAAGGACAGAGAAAAGGAAGGGTGTTTTAATTTTAACCTCCTGTGAATCACTTCATTAGCCCTGACCCTGTTTGACCCTTTTACTGTTATATCAGCCCAACTGTTTATTTTCCTCATAAAACTAAAACTAGATCGATTGCCTTTGTCTCAAAGCCCTTGATGTGTCTTGGTGCCCAGGAACAGCCCCGTCGTCAGCAACAGGCCTAATGCAAATCGAACCTTTGTGAAAAGGGGACAATTTCAAGCAGACATCAAGTCAACCTCCCCACCTTCCTCCTTAAGCTTCATCTATTGCATTTCAAAGAGAAACTGTATCTATTTATTTTAAGTATAAATGTACAATGCCATCTATACATATGTGCCTGGTCTGTCTCTGTTGTATATGTATCTATACAACCAACAACCGTGTCTTGCAGGGGATTTAAATGTTAGTCTTCAAAATCCAGGTCTAGAGCACTAGAATTATTTGTATAAAAATATACCCTTTCTTGCTTAAGGATATTAATTATAGATGCAAACCCATAAATCTTCTGGCTTTAGGTGAGATATTTGCTGGATTATAAATATGAATTGGAGATGAGGGTCCTGCTCTTCCTATTATTGCTATTATTATTACTTACTGGTTATTATTTTCTATATGATCAGTATCTTCAGGTGGGTCAAACTTTACTGGGGAATGGGGAGCTAAGCCTTCAAAGGGTGCACACATGTTGAATTCATTAAAAGGTTTTCTATCCCAGCCTTGCACTCTGCTGCATTTCACAGTCCAGTGAGTCATTAAACAACCTGTTCAGGTCTCTTCCCCTCCTCTCCATCCTCCTTTTGGTACCTCATTTCATTGTACTGCTTTTGCCAGATCATATCAAGCTCCCTTATGTTTATTAATGATGTCCTGTGCATCCTACTGACAATATGCTATTGTTTCCAAGGTTCTGCTTCAACATCAGTCTTGGAAAGCAGCCACACCAGGAGCCACCAGGGACCCCAATATCACCCAGAGCTCTTCTCCTCCATTTATTATGGCAGATCTGGGAACATCAGTAATAAGCCACAAGGGCTTGATGGTCCAAGGAGCTGAGCACCCAGAATACTAAGTGGAGGATTTGCTTCAGGCAGGATGTCACAACTTTGATGTGACAAATGTGGACAGTCCTGATGCTGCTCAGCATCACCCAGGGTAGGGCTGGTGGAGCCTCACCATGCATCACTCCAGGGCTGAAAAACTGTGTGTCACTTGTTAATTCAATACAAACCAAGGCAGGACTACATTGCAGTGGATCTCCCAGACTTTATCAAGTACCCCAGAGAGAGGAACACCAATTAACAAGACTTAAATTGAAGACTTTATTGAGTGTCTCAGGGCTTGCTCCATTTGCTGCTGTTTCCCTGCTGATCTCTGCTGCTCCAGCCATGTCATTTGCTCTGTAGTCCACTAAACAAAGCCAAATGCCAAATGCAAAGGGCTAGATGCTCACAGACCTTAGTAGAAGCAAATGGCATGGAGCTGGGCTGGTGTGCACCAGGAGGGATGCCTACAGATACAGCAATGCAGCAGGTTGCTGACCAAAGGAAAGCACGTTGTAGGATCTCAAACTAAAGTCATAAAACACCCTGTCCTGAAATTAATAGGACCTTGTATGCCAGGACTGTAAAGACGGGGCTCTGTGTAAGGTCTGCTTTTTTGAATTAGACTCCTGTGCTTAAATAAATTGAGCTGTCAGTATATTAAATGATTTAATGCCTTCTTCGGTTTTGCAGTGGAATCCTAATGAAAATACTCTTCAATATAAAATGCTGGATAAATTAAATGGTGAAGTGTTTTAATAAACGGTCTGTTGTTACAGTGAACCACATTAAAGTAGTGTTTATCTCTATGGTAATGATGTTGCCCCAGCTTTAAAACTGTTTTTGCTGGTTCAGGCTTTTTCTGACAAAACATAAGTGTTGTGCTTAAGTTGTTCAGTTCAAAAGCATCTGCACAATTCCTGGACCAAAACCTGAAATCAATGGAAATCTTGTTGGCTGGCTAACATGGAGCTGGATTAAATGGCATTTGGAGCAGAGGGCTCTTGCAGACTGAATTGGAGAAGCTGCTGCCTGATGTCCTCTGCCCTGAGGACACATCAGGAGATACAGATGTGTACTCGGGGTGAGCTACTGCGGTCAGCAGCATCCTACCATGCTGTCTCATCCTCACTAATTAGTAATCTGGATTACCAACTGTGGCTCTCAAGTGCTGGTCACAGCAGCAAAGAGGTGACAGGCGGTGAGGATGGCAGTGATGGCTTGAATCATGCCAGAGCTAAATCCAGCACAGCTCAGGACCCAGATCTCTTGGTGATGCTCAGCATGGGCAGTTAGCTCCGTGGTGTGGGCAGCAGGTCCCAGCCTCCCAGCTTCAGGGGTGGGGCCCTACATTTAGAGCTGGAGAGATTTTGCTATTGAAGAACCACAGTGAAATCACAAATAAGCTGCCAAGGGGATTAAAAGTCTTTGCTGAACTTGTTACAAGTTAAGATAATAAATTACAACTCTTTAATATCCTTTATATAAGGCAAAGACCTGCTTTTAAAGGTAAAGAATTTACTAGAAGATGAAGTCCCTTATATATAAATCAATTCTGAAACAACTTTAATTATCCTGCTTTCGGATATCAGTTCTTATCTAACCACCTCCACCCATCACAGTATTTCTTTGGAGGGAATTTTTTTTTTCCTGACACTGTTTTCAGAGATTGAAAACTCACAAATAATGTCCCAGTACCCAAAGAAATAAAAAAATAAATTCTACATGTACCTGTTTGGTCTCCAGTGCATCTGGATGCACAGTAAAATGTCAGCTGGGGCTTGCAGAGCAGTCCCAGGAGAAGTCAATGGATGGTTCCTGGAGCTGCCTGAGTGAGGGGTCTGCACCCCTCACTCAGGAAATTCTGCTGAAGAATTTCCATGAAAGGAGAAATTTCAGCAGCTCCCAAACCAGAGAGCAGAGATGTAGTGGAGCTCCTGCAGAAAGCCCTGCTGTGGAAGATCGTGACTCTCTCTCATTCTGTGATTTCTTGGGCTTAGATATGAGTGTTATCAAACTATGAATTTTTACTCACAGTTTTAGCAACTTTTAAGGAATATGGATGTGTAACTTCCCTGAAAAAACCTATCATACAAAAGCAGCAGACAGGGATCAGCAGGATTTAACTGGGCTGCTGGAACACGGGTTCTTCATGTATGTGCTTTGAGCTGCTCTCTTTAGCACTGCATTTTGGGGTTTTTATAGCAGCTGGATTTGTTTTATTTGGTTTTATAGCACTTGTCCAGCCTTTCCACTAGCAAATATGAAGTACTAATAACACTGAAGTATCTGCATAAGTCTCCATCCAGGCCAGACCAATGACTCTGAGAAAAGGGAATTGCCCCACTCAGTGCTCAGGGACAATGACTTAAATACTCATGATTAGGAGCATTATAAAAGTAGAGAAGGACCACCCCATCCATGCAGTGTGGGTGTCTGTATGTCCATGCACAGTGATCTTTGGCAGATCCAGGATATGGCTTATAACAAAAAACCACCCAGCATGGTTTTGAAATGGACAGTGATGCTGAAACTGTCTGTTGGGAAGTTGTTCAGATGTTACTTCTCCTAATTTAAAAAGCACATCCTTCCCAGTCTGAATTTAACAGTGTCAGCTTCCAGTCACTGGCTCTTTTTATAGCTCTGTCTATTAGATTGAAGAGCTCTCCCTTTCTGCATCTCTATACCCTGTCTGAATACATCTGGGTCGTCATTAAGCCATTCCTTAACCTTCTCTTTGTTAAGCTAAGCGTCTTGGGGTCCTTGAATCTGTCACTATAAGGCATGTTTTGCAACGCTTCAGTCATTCTCATGTGCCCTCTCCCATTCATCACCATCCTTCTTGAGTCGCAGCCACCAGAAATAGCTGCAGTGTCCCACTAGATGTTACACCAGAGATATTTCACTCCGTTGTTTTATCAAGTTTCCAGTGTTGTGGAATAGGATCCTTCCTCCTCCCAGTGAAATCTGGCTTCCTAGAAGTATAGCTTTGTGTGTGCTCACATTAAACTGGTTGGTGTTTGCTTATTTCTGGTTCACAAAAGGTCTGTCTGAGGAAGAGACCGATCTCCATATTGACCGTGGTCCTACTCCAACTCTCAGCAAACGTTGATTGCAACGTGTTCTGATTTTCTACCATCTGCTAAAAATGATGAGCTGAAACACAGCCACTTGGGAAGATTCTCTGATATGTTTAAACATATCAGTGGGGTTTTCATCCGTTTAGTGCATGCCATGTTGATTTTACATTGTTTTAGCTTCCTAATAAATGAGACAGCATTAAGTCAAATGCCTCGCAGAAGTCAAATGTAACAGTGTTGATGAAATGTACTAAATCAATCAAATTGATAATCACATTCTTGAAAAATTATATCAATTTCATTTAATAAGATCCATTTTCCATTAACTCATGTTGATTGTAATTAATTATTCTCCTTAAATTGTTATTAATCAAGTCCCTTATCACCTCTTCCATTATTTTTCACAAAATCAACATCAGACAATCAGATTTATAATTACACAAGTCATCCTCCTCATCGACGTTTATGCATTGGCACAAAGTCAACGCTGCTTCGGTCTTCTGGAAAACTCCTCGTTGATGCTGCTGGTCTGGGACGCTCCTGGGACAGATTTTATAACTCTCAGGCACTGAATATCAAGAGCTGCTGATCAAAAAAAAAATCCTCTAGCTGTAGTAGCAGCTGTTTAACATCCTGAGTTGGAACTGAAGATATTTCACATCATCGTATTACATTGCTACTTCACTTAGTTTTTTTTCCCCAAAATAGAGAAATTAAATATTTAGCGTCTGCCTCTTATGTATTCTTTTTTTTTTTTTTTAGTGTCTGCTATTCTGTCTAGACAACTACTTTTAATCTCTGATATCTAAAGAGCACTTCCCTATTGCCTGCAACTCTGCTGGTTGTAGGTTTGACCTAACAGCCTTCTGCTTGGGGCTGGTTTATGCTCCTCATTACCCACTTTCCCTTCCTTTGAGTGAATTTAGACCTACTCTCACTCCCCTTTGAGCTTTTGTTTTTAACCAGAATAACCTCCTCTTTCTCAATGCTGAGACTTTACCAGTTTCCCTAGAAGCCAGAGTGCTTTTAAACAAAGAGTTGCCAAACATCATTCACATCATCTGTTTAAAATCCTCCAGGTGACCTGGCTGACAACGCTGAAAAGCAAAGGGACCTACTGTCAGCTCAGGCTTTCTTCTGTCTGCCCAGCACGTACAATCAAAACGGGGTCACCTCTGTGCTGGCTGTAGATAGTTTTTGGATCTGTGATAGGTTCTGCAATTGTCAAGATGATTCTGTAGGGCTTCTTCCAGCTTTTGGTTAGGAAACTCTCTCTTACGATATTTAGAAATTCCAAAAACCAGTAGTGTGAGCCCTCCAGCTCACATCTTTCAAGTTAAGGTTCCCCAGGACAACGTAGGGAAATTTTCTTAAATATTATAGATACATGCCATAGGGGTCAGTAGTCCCCATTTTGTAGTGAGAGTTGAAGGTCTGGAGAAGCATCTTCTTTTGGCTTTTATTTGCATTTGGGGTCACTTTCTCTTAAGTTTCTAGTGGTGCTTGGAACGCAGCAATGTCACTTCTGATATTGATTGCCTCTCCTGCACCTTCTTTGCCCACTCAATTCTTTCTAAATAGGTTACAACTATTGATTTTAATATTCCAGGCACATGGATTTTCTCCCCAAGTTTAAGTCATGCTCTCCAGATAGAATTTTTACTCATAAATTAGTCGTTCCCACTTTTTTTTTTATTGCTCAGACTCGCCGCACTGCTGTATAGGCAATTAATGTTCTTCTCCTCACTTCCCTAAGTGTGTTCATTAGCTCTTTCCTCAGCAGCTTCATTTTCTTCTTTAGGCTGGGGATGAAGATGGATGCTGAATGATTTCTGTGCTTCTTCATGTTCTCCAGTGCCTGTTTCTGCCCATCCAGTCCAAATGTCTCTTCTTCCAGAAAAGCCACCAGCCCAAAGAGCTGGCAGGAGAAACATTTCAGAAGAGAAACCTCAGCTCAGCCACCACCAGTTGCAGCACAGATGCCCTTCAGGTTCATCATAGCAGTGGACTTAAAAAACAATCTGTCATATGTCTGCTTCAGAGGGTCTCCAACCTCCTGATTTCTTCTGGCAGCCACTTCCCATGTTCAGCTCCACCTGCTGGAACCATTCTTCAGGCACATACAAGTGCTTTTACTTGGATGCCACAAAAACATCACATTTGGGGAATAATCTCACTTGCCTTTTGGTCCCCAGTGGATATCCAGAGGTTTTGCGAATCCCAGTAATAGGGGGCTAAGCCAAGAGACAAGAACTGTGCTAAGGGCACCTGCACATGTGGCTTGAGATCTGAAAGTTTCCTTTCACCTGCTCATCTCCTGCCTTTGGCGCTTGCTTTGAGGTTGTGTTGGCTTGAATTCAGCCCAGGCCAAGCTGTGCTGACCACATAACACGCTTGTGCTTATTTTAACTGGTTCTGTTGGAAAGTGAGAAAAAATCCAACCAACCCTGTTCCTGCAGGTCATAACCAGTTTGCAGCCAAGGGCTGGAAGAGAGACTTCTGATGGTTTTGAAAAGTCCCTCATCTGGGTGACTTTATTTGCAGCTGGTGTATGTTAATATATTATGGGTAGAGAATCACTCTTTCAGAGCAAACCCAACCACAGCAATTCTCCACGTTTGGCCCTTGCTGGACTCAGTGACTGGGGCTGTGCCTGTCTCCACTCCACTTCTTTAATCCAGCAGAGTATTGAGGGGCAAATCTTTGAGCAGAGAAATGGAGAAGTAGAAGAGAAGAGAGCAGAAAGCCTGTAAAATAAACAAGCTACAAAATGCCTCCAAGATGCTCTAAATTATGCATCCTTCCTGGTTGGGAGATGTTCAAGGTTGTCTTTTTCTTTGAACAACTCTCCTCCTGGATACTCACCTCCATTTTCTGAGGTGCCTCTGCTGTGGGTTTATGGCTTTTTTTTTTTCCTGTTTCCCTGCGTTTTAAACAATTCCTTTGCTACATTTTAAAATATCAAACATGATGAGTGAGGTTGAGCAGTGGGGGAATGGGAAAGGGGTAAATGGTTTCCAGTAAGAGGTGGGTGCCTGCTGCAGGGCAAGCACCATCACAAGCACCATCTCAAGCACCATCACAAGCCCTTCATGGTGGTTTCCCCCTGTTTGAGCCCAGGACAGATGGACGATGAGGTGTCTACACGGACCATGCAGAATCCCTGCTTGCTCACAGCCATGGTCCATCGCTTGTGTGGAGCCAGGAGCTTCACTGGGACAAACTGGAGCTCCCTGCCTCTTGCCAAAAAATGTGGGGACTGTTCTGGGAAAAAGCCTGAGCTGCTCGTTTCCTTAATGCAATTGGCACTCAGTTCAGTTATGAATTTCATTTTTAAAATTGTAGCTTCTATTTTTTTTGATATATATATTAAAACTTCTAAATTTCATTAGTTTGCACTTACAAAAATAAACCTGGCATCAACTAGTGAGCTCTCCTGTGATTGTGTCATCAATTTACCCTGCCACTGAAGCAGCCCCGTGTCACGCCTGGCACGGTGACAGCACCTAACTTCAATACTGCAGCTGCCTGCAGTCACCTGCCCTGCCTGGAAGTGAAGAGGTACTTTCACGGACTTTTGTGATTAAGAACTTTGGTTTCAAGGTTTCAAGAGGGGGAAGAAGGGAGGGGAAAAAAAAAAGAAGTTGATTGTAAATTTAATTCCCACATCTTAGTCATTTCTGAAGCATGGGTCATTAACCACACATTAATACTGCTAGCCATTTGTCACAGGGGCTGCACCAGAGACACTGAGCGTGGCTGCTGCATCCCCGAGCATCCTGCCTGTGACCCATGGGTGTCTCGAGGTGCTGGGGGGCACCCACAGCCTGTGGGCTCGGCAGTTTTTTACCAGGTAAATCCAAGAGAAGAGCCAGAACAGCTGCAGTCCTGAGTGTGAGTGCAGCAGATCGCATGTAAATGTCCCGAGTGTGGTGACTTCTGCTGTATTTCATATTAAAAAACCTTATTGTCTTATCAAATATCCCAGCTCCGTTTCATCTCTCTCCTCATGCTCCTGCTCATTTTTTAACCGTTGAAGCTAGGCAAAGCTTAAAGTTTCAGGCTTCAAGCATGTGGGCAAGGACTCATCCAGCACTAACAGAACCAGCACTGTTTGTTGCCAGCGTGAGGTTTTATTTTAATGAAAAACTCACGTATGTCTTGCAGCGTGAAAGATAAATCTGTGAGATTTATACATGGGAAAGAACTGTCCTGTGAGGTGCTGCGCTGCTCAGCACCAGCCAGGGCTCCCCGAATGCTTGCGATGTCAGTCTGTCCGCAGGCAAGACAGACAGCCCGAGGAAACCAGCTCCTTTAATAGGCTTCAGGGTTTTATTTATAGCCCCTTCGAATAAGTGCAGCTGATACTTAAGATCGGTGGATTTAATGACAGCGAGCTGGCGAAAGGCCAGGTCTGCAAATAGTGCCACTAAAAGTCTCCTCTGCCATAAAATTTGTTTAATGTAAGAAATCAAATCGTGCAGGGTTTTGCCTGCCATTTTTATAATTAGCAGGAGAAATCTCCATTTCGTTCCTGAGAGCAGCCAGTACTTTATGGGACACGGCTGTCTTCTGGTGGTGGTTTTGAAATTTATCTCCACATTTGGAGGGACTCGTGCTCTGTTTCCTGGGGGAAAGGGACCTTTCCCACCACAGATCTCCTTGTGCTTTCCCAGAGACATGGGTATCAGAAAAGAGCAGCAGGACCTGTGCCAGGTCCATGTGGTGGCTGATGGAGGAGGAGGATGATGACACCCCATATGTGCCAACCCCAGAACTGAATCCTTGCCAAGGAGCTGCCAGTCCATGCAGCGACATCCCTCTGAGATTTGACCAAAAAACCAACCAAACTAACCAGAAAAGCAGCTCCTGGGCTGGGCAGACAGGAGCTGGGCAGTGTGTGATCTATGAACATGCAAAACGCATTGAAACCACCACACTTTAGTCTCACTGTTTTGATATTTGATAACTGTGTGATACTTTTCTCTAAGGGGCCATGTTAGATTTTTGCAATTATTCCCACTTGTTACAGACCTCTCAGTCGTGTACAAAATCTGTGGCAAATTACCTTGAAATGAGTGATTTTATTCCCTTTTTTTTCCTTCCTGTAATAGAACAGAAATGAACTTGGGTGGCTTTGCTTACTAACCACAACAAATGACTGACATCACATCAAGGAGTGTGCCACACCTCATAGCCTGGCATCATCAATGGCAGCATGTCCCTGGGGTGACCTTTGCAGGTGAGCATCTGTCCTGGGGCTTGCAGAGGGACTCCAGGCTGGGCTTGGGGAAGAAGGGAGATCTCCTCTTCCAGCCAAACCCACAGCCCACTCTGCTTCACAAAAGGATTTTTTTTGGGTGTATAACAGGTTTACCCTCTCTGAGAGAGCAGTGCCTTAAAAAATTATAAATAGTTTTTTATAGTATACTCTATTTATTTAAAAAAAATAAACAAAAATGAAGCAAAATGCTAGCAAAAATCAAAGGGTTGGGAATCCCATTGGGTTTTGCTTTTAGATTTACAGATGCATTTCAGGAGCTCTCCTCCTGTGATGCACATACAATGCGAAAGCAAGCAGGTCAACCACTTTCTCTTCACTGTGGTCACCCATTCAGCCTCCTCTATTAGCAGAACAGCTGTGAAACTGGTTTTTGCTCATCTTATTTTCCAAAGGATCCTCTCAAGATGTGTCCTTTACCTGCACACCTCCAGAGCAGCCACCACAGCTCGCCCATGCAGGTACCTCTGTCCCGGGTGGCCCGTGGGGCTACAGAGAATCTGGAGAAGATGGGATTAATCTGGGCATCTTTATGGGAACAGCTTTCCCTGGTGTTTGCACTGTATATATGCTCTGGACCTCCTGCCACCTCAGCTATACATAGATTTTGGTCCAGCTCTTTCCCATTACAAAGATTAACCGCGGGCGAGCCCCGGCCAGCAACGTGATTTAGATTACCCATTTCTGTAATGGACCCAGCACTTGCCTGGCTGCAAGATGAGCTGATATTTATAGACACACTCTGAATCCCAGATAAAATGCTGTGTCTTTAGTTGAAGATGCAAGAAATGATTAGTGTCCTTTCCGTGGGATATGGTTTAAAGTTGAGGTACTGAGTGCCTCAATGCCCTGCTGACCTGGAACCTACATTCAGAGGAAGCTTTAAAACTAAAAAAAGGCAGAGGAAGGAAAATAATTGGGTGGATTGTGCTGAAAAAGGTGCTAGGTATGGCTGTTCACTTTGTCTTTTTTTAATTTTTAAGTTTTTCCTATCACATTTTCCCTCCAGGAGGATGAAAAATTGAAAGAGCCGGGCACACGGTATCTCCTCTTCAGATACAAGTGAGAAGTAGACGCATGAACATTTATTTACTGGAAGGAGGATAATTCCATCACACAGACAAGTGACCGTGTCTCCTTCAATTGCCTCTGCACATATGGGACCTGGGAAGTCACAGGAGGAGCAGCCAGTGCCGGAGGGGTTCGAGCATGGGGAAAATGAAGCTTGTGCCCTTACAAGACACCTTGTGTCCTATTTCCAGGTAACAACCGGGTGTGAAGAGGCACCTTGTTGGCTGTACATGTGTTTAGATCTGAATTTCATGCTTCATTAGTCTTAGGGGTCCTTGGAGGCTCCTTTGTGCTGCCTGGGGGATTTGACCTTGGGAGAGGTCTTGCTGGTGCTGTGCAGGCTGTGGCTCAGCATCTCCTACGATGGGATCTGTGCTGTGCCCAACGGGATGCTCAGCCCAGCTCCGCATCAGCCAGTGCACAGCTGTGAAATCCCCTTTGGGACAGGTTAGTGCTGCCCAGGTGCAGTCGCTTTGTGGTGGCATCAAGGAGTGATCCTCCAGCACGTCTGATAAATTAACCCTCCCCTGATGCTGTGCGATAAGTAGGGCCGGGCAGTTTTGCTTTTCACCAAACACCTTCCTTCCAAATACGTGTGAGAGGTGTTTGTAGTGGTGTGATGAGCAATGGAGGTTGGCAGCTGTAGTTGGAGCCCCAAAAAGTTCTTTCAAGATTTTGAAATGGACTGTCAAAATCCTCCAAGAGACCTGACCCCCGAGCAACTGACATGTAGCAGCTCCAGCAACTCCAGTTGCAGGACATCGACTCTTTCTCCTGCTCTCGGTTAATACTACAAATCCAAAGGCTTTTCCTCAAAAATGTATTAATTCAAGAGAGTTCTCTGTGCAGTTCTGATGCATGATCCAAATCCAGTGAACAGGAACGTGCTGTTCCCACCCCGTGTAATCTTGGGCGATGCAAACCCACCTGTAAACCCTGTGTAACCTTGGACGATGCAAGCCCTCCCTCTGGAAGGGAGTGGGAGCTCCCAAAAGGATTTCAGGAGCTTTCTGGGGTGCAATGACTGATCCTGCACCCAAGGAGGAGAACCATGTCCCCTGTCCCTCCAAGCTGTCCTGCAGCTGATGTGCACCCAGCAGAGAGCTCTGGGGTTTGACTGCTCGGTCACCACATGCAGAGGTGGTTTCAGCAACGGGGTTGTACTGATATATAAAAAGTGGAACTGTTTATTTATGGAGGGCAGAGGGAGCAATCCAATGGATTATTCGCAAAGAGCCAATCCTGGAGGAATTTGACAAAGCCCAGCCGCAGTCCTGTCCCACACACCCAAGTGCTTGAGCTCTGGGAATGAATATTGTAAAAATCCATCAGCATCGGTACCCAGCTGAGGACGATGTATGAACTCGGAGCTTCTGTCCTGGTTTTTAGCTGGGACGGAGCTGGGTTTCTTTTTAGCAGCTAGAATAGTGCTGTGTTTTGCTTTCAGCTGGGATTTGTTGTGAGAGAAACACTGAGAACATCCCAATGTTCACATTTTTGTCTCTGGAAGTGAAGGACTTTGTGTTTTGTCCATCTGCAAGCACAAGATCTCAGGGGGTGAGGAATATTGCAGTGGATCAGCTCCATGGGCATTTGGCTCTGCCAAGGGGCTGTTCCATCTCCTGTCCCCCATGGGCAGGAGATCCATGAGGGGCTCTTCCTCTCTTGCTCTCTCTGGCTTTCGCTCGGGCTCTGGCTCTTTGGGGATTGCAGTTTTGGTTCGGGATTGTCGCTCCTGCGGGATCGTTATCTGGGAACGGGCCGGGCTCAGTCGGCGGGTGGTGAGCAATGGCACTGGGTGTCACTCATTTGCATATTTTATTACTCTTATCATTATCACTACTATTTTAATAATAGTATTATTTTAAGTTTTCTTTTATTTCTATTATTAAACTTGTTCTTATCTCACCCTACAAGTCTCCTTACCCTTGCCCCCCAGTCCTCTCCCCTGGGGGTGGGGGACAGTGGGTAAATGGTTGTGTTGGCTGCTGGCCAAGGACCAGTGGAACTATCACAGCTTCGGACACCAGTTGGAACGTGCCTGAGCTGCTCATCGGTACATGTGCCCAGGGGCTTGTCCCTTCACAGACGCCAGCACATCCCACCTCCTGTGCAAGGCACCGGTGCAGCCTGAGCATTAGCGATAAATAGTCACATCGAAATAACACATTTGCAGACCAAAAGTGGTTTTGCTATAAAATCTACAATTTCAAACAGTAGCACCTGATCAGAGCGTGTTAGGCTTCGCTAGCATACAAATCATGAGCAGAAGAGGGCATTTCAGTCAGTAAAGCTGCAAGTTTTGAAATAAGTTGAATTTTTCTGGCCCAAATTACTAATTGCAAATTATTCACCCAGTTCTGGTAGAATGTCCTGTTTTTGCTGAACTAAAACCAACTTTATAATACCTTCTTAGCCTACTGGGCTTATCTCCAGAGCTCAAAGCTGTTCAGCTTCCTTGTGTGTCTTTTCCCTTTCATTTATTTTCCATATGATAAATAATTTAAAAAAGGATTTTTAAACCAGAATAAGATGGAAGTTTAGTGCGTGGTTTGCTGGGGCATGGAAGAAAGGCTGAAGAACCTGAACTATTATCAAGAATGCCACTCAAATTACAATATAATTGTCTGGAAAAAAAAAAATATCTGGCAGCTAATTCTGATTGCAGTGCACATTTCTGTGCCTGTGACAAATGATTTCTAAAGTTAGACTCAAGGACACCAAGCTTCCAAGAGGTCACTCATCTATGGTGTTTATTTTATTTGCCATACCAAAAGAGGTTTTAAAACAGTTAAATTAAGAAGAGGGGAAAAAATTTTTAAGGGAAGAGAAGCACGGATGATCTGAAAAAGATTGAAGTGTTTTGTTTTAAAAGGAGCGATGCTTGGAGCCATAAAATATGAAATAAAGGAGGGAAAGCAGATTTGGGACTAACCTACAATATCACATTAGACTTTAAAGCTGTTCCAACAGACTAAGCATTTGAGAAAGAATCGGAGCTGTTTGTGATAAGTTGCTCCTCTTATCGGCAAACTGTCATCTGTCTTGAGTGAGAACATTTTGTCCACCCTACCAAAACAAGTCAGAAAAATTGGATAAAAACAAAAATATAAATCAGAACGGTAGCTGGGAGCAGAACTGAAATGATGGCAATTTCCTGGCAAGGATCGCTGTACAGCTAAATGTCAGACGTGGCAGAGAGAATTATACTTGCGACTTGAGGTCAGAAATTATGTGCGAGCGTGTGGTGGCCAGACCCCCAGCCCATGCAGCCACCATGGAACCCACGTGGCCTCTGGTGACAGCCACAATGGCTACACGGGCAGCAGTGCTGGTGAGTGTTCCAGCTGTTCTCCCATCGCTGTCCCACTGGAGGATTTGCTCCTTCCCCATCTGTGGATATTAGGAAGGAATTTTTCACCCAGAGGGCGGTGAGGCACTGGCACAGGTTGCCCAGAAAAGCTGTGGATGTCCCATCCCTGAAGGCATTCAAGGTCATGTTGAATGGGGCCCTGAGTAGCCTGATCTAGTGGTTGGAAACACTGTCTACAGCAGGGGGGTTGGAATGAGATGATTTTTAAGGTCCTTTCCAACCCAAACCATTCCATGATTCTATGAAAGAATCAGGGCATGACCTGCTCCTTAGCAGTGATGACTATGGACACCCCTTCCACCTGCCCTCCCCTTCTCAGTCCTGCATGGGGAGGAATTTAGCTGCACCCGCAGTTCTTAGTTCTTCATGTCCTCAGGCCAAGGGGATGGTGCACGGGGCTGTCACAGGTGCATGTGTGCCTCTAGAGCATGGAGAAACATCTAGAGCCATGGGCAGGATACCACGGCAGCACCTTGGCATTTGAGCTGGAGGCAAAGCAGGGTGTCTGTAACACCACCGAGGGTGAGCTGTGTTAATCATCTCCCAGGCAGAAGCTCAGCAGCCCAAGAGAGCAGACATTGCTTTGTGCTCCAGGCATGCACCTAATTTAGACAGGGAGCAGCAGGAGGCCCAGGGACCTCAATGTCCGGGGCAGCAGGGGTGGAGGGAAGCCAAGGTGCTGCCTGCCAGCCCCTTCCCTGTGCTCCACCTGACACTCCCAAGTGGTTTTCTCCTTCACTTCAACACATTTAACACTGTGTTCCCACCACAGCAGCCAAGCTGATATCACTGGAGGCCAGACCTGAATCAGATCCTGAAAAAATCACCTATTTAGATGCACCAGAGCTGCTGTGCTCTTGACAGTGGTTCAACCACAGACACCTAATTGGAATTTGGAAATAGAGGTACAACGAGGGGAGGTTTGGAGACATTCTTTTACACAATCACCAAATGAAAAAAGACAGATCCAGAGCAGAAAGGAGGCATGTGATCCATCAGGTCATGAGTGGTAAAGACATGGCAATGTCAAAGGCTTGGGCAGCCTTGGGTGAGGAACAGCACCTCGAGAACAGGTGAGGGAGGAGACTCTACCCCTAGTAAATGAGCAGCTGAAGGGGAAATCACTGGAAAACTCCTCAAAACCCTTTGCTGGTGGGGAAGGGGGAGCTGGAGCTGCTAGAAAGGATCACAGCCACCAGCACCAACTCCCTGCCCAACCTGCCCCAAGGTCACTGCACCCCAGCACTCAGCCAAGCCCTTCCCCAGCCTCCAGCACTGTAAATCCCATACAGCGGGGTTCTTGGGGCTGTGCTGTGGTCTGCTTTAATTTAGATTTGAATTTTTTATATATATTATTCATTTTGCAACAGTTTGGTGCTCAGGGTACTGCAAGTGCTTGGGTAAATCCAGACGAAGGAGCAAGAGCTGAGCTGTTGCTTCAACCCAACTTGAAGCAAAACATCCTAACACACAAAGGTTGGATTGCAGTGTCCTGCAAAGCCCTGGTACAAGTGCTGACAGCAAGTGCCCATCTCAAAAAGACTAAATGGTTTGTAACAGGGGGACTGGGATAAGGGACAACAATTTATTTAATTTTGGAAATATCCCAACAGCAAGGACATCAAACTTCCCTCAAAGCAAAAGCCGCTAAGAGGTTGGTGGAAACTCATCTCATAAGAGTATCATTTAAGGCACTTTTTGTGCAGGAGGGGTGGCTCAGGAAAGGGTTAATGGAGGCCGTGCTGTGCACCTTGCAGCAGTGTGGATACATATATAGAGATATCTCACATACACAGGTATTTATTTATCTATGGCATGTGGGCTGGGGAGCAGACAGGCTGTCCTCTCACCACGGTGGGGTGTGGGATGCCACACAAATTCTCTTCATCACTTCTCTGGAAATCCTGGCAAGTTCAGGAGAGTCTGGAGTCGATCAGCACCATGTCACTGTGCACCACTGCAGGCTGTGGGACTTCACTGCGGTGTTTTGGGAAGCCCTGGAGCAGCCATAGCCTAGAAAACCACATTCTGCCCAGTGTCCCCAGGTCAGCCGAGTGCTCAGCCCCTCATGGGCTTTGTCTGCAGGGACCCAGGTTGATGATGAAACCTTTCAGTCCCATTTTGCTATGAGCACTGTGGTATTTGGGAACCAGCAGCTTTAATTATCTTTTAAATCTCATATCCTCTTTCTAACGATCCCTTCTTTGTTCCCTCTTCCACCTTTCTCTGCCAGTGGGCAGCAGAATGTTCTACCTCTCCCTGCAATTCCTTGTAGCACCATCATGTTCCTAGACAACTTGCACACGAGCCACATGGGATTTTCATCTAAATCACCCCAAAAGCAAGGACAAAATCCAAGGTTCATCACTTCTGAATCACAACCAGACCACAGGCAGTGGCACTAACTCAAGAAGATGCAAATGCCTTTGTAGAAATGCCTCTACCAAGAACACACCCCATTGCTGACCAGGGATTTCCAGCCAGCTCCAGTGGGAGAAAGAAGTGTTATCATCCTGGGACACAGAGTCTGGCTTTTGTGGTTTGTATTATTTGTAAGGAAAGTAATCCTGCTTGTCTCAGACCAGCTCATTCTGAAACCTCAGAAATTAGGTGTCATTACTCTGTGGGCATAAATTCATACCTAGTTATCCAGCTATCTGCAGATAGATGAGGAGGATAATTTGATTCCATTTTTGGGAAATGTCAGACTTTATGGGTGAATAAAATACATTCTATTTTTTTTTCTGTTTATCAATATTGGGTGAAAACAGACTAGAAATTGCTTATAAATGGGTAGGGTCAAGAGAGAGGCTCTCTATTTGTTACCCCCAGAATATGCCCAGCACAGACAGCTCTGTATAGTGTGTCAGAACCAAGTAAAGCAACAAAAGAAGGTTTGGATGGAAGAAAGAGTAACCCCTGACACCTCTCCATTTACAGCTACTGCTGGACAGGTTGGTCCAGGTCCCACAGTCAATAATCCTGGTCACACAAAATAAGATGTTCTCAAAGCCACATGAAATTCTTGGTTTGGAAAGGAAATTTGAAGAATCTTGTAAAGATGTGCTCACCTGAGCTCTGAGCCAAAAGCAAAGCAGAGACTTGAGCCTGAATAAAAGGAGCCCCCAGTGGGTCACCCATGGTCAGAGCAAGAGGGGGCAGATGGGGTTGGTCCCGTGAAAGGCAGGTTGCTCATGTGCTTCAGTTGCTGAGCACAAGCCAGGTTAAAATCTGGGCACACAGTAAGGATGCAGTCCCTGACAGCACGGTAATGGTAAAGGGAGAGATTTCAGGAAGGAGAATAGAATGAACTTTTCAAATAAATTATAGCTAAAGAGGAATGAAACATTATAGTTTCAATTACCGCTGTGCCTAGCCACGCAAGTAGTAATTCAAACAAGAAACAATCGCTGGATTGTCACCCTCAAATCAGACACATACCATTTAATTCCATTTACTGAGGGTTCACTGACTGTATTTTGAATCAAATACAGCCATTAATGTGCAAAGATCTGAAAAATGCATGTGTCCCTTTTACAAATGTGACAGCGAGACACTAATTCCTGTAAAACCCTTTTTCTTCAGGTTGGGCTGTTCCTATTGCCTTTAGTTACGCAGATATTACTTATTAAAAGTTTCAGTATGCCAAGCTAGTTCTTTTGAAATGGCTTGTGCCTTTTTGTTCAGGGCACATGAAAAGCACAGCCAAATCCAGTCTCATATTCCATCAGCCAAACTTAGCAAAATTGATTTGAATGCAGAAAAAGCTACTTTCATTAAAGCAATTAAGTCCTTACTATTATTGCAGTATCTGGCTATTACAGTACAAATATAAATCATCAGTTACAGGAACTAAAAGCTTTTCAGATAGAATTGCTCTAACATCTGCCCCACGCAATGGGTAGAGGAAGGATGACGTGGACCAGGCTTCTTCATGGACAATGCTGTTGCCTAAATAAAAACTCATCGCATTCATAAAGTGAATATTACCTTTCTGCCCTGTTTTTGCTCCAGCAGAAAAGCAATACATGACTATGGGCAGAGTGAGTGGGAGGACTGGTGCTTGAGATGAGAGGAGCTGGCACCTTCCACAGGTGATGCCCCTGCACAGCCATCACAGAGTGTGTGTGACCCTGGCTGGGTTTTACATCACTTGAATCATACAGCAACACTATACAAAGCTAAATCTATGCCCTCCCTCATCCAACAAACAATTTCCTGGGTGAAAATGTCCTGTTCAATGTGAAACAGTGGAATGGTTTTGGCACAAAGATATTGGGGATCATCTGGAGTACTTTTGCTTTCCTTTTTAAAATAATACCTGCACATAACCCACATGCCTGCACCATCACACACTCTCCATGGGGCCACGAAGTGTTACCTAATAAAAGCAGACCTTTCCACAAAACTGCACTTGCCCTTCTGATCTGGTTGAGATTGCATCAAAGGGCAGATTGTTTAAATATAATTTCACTGGTTATTGAGCGGGTCATCAGAACGGAATATGAAATTTCAAAGGCTTTTCTCCTCCTGCTCTTCACATCATTCCAGGTCACACTTCCCTACAGGTGCTCCCTGTTGACTCAAGGACACTTCCAGGCAGTAGAATATCAAAGGAGCAGGGATGGACAGACCAGCTCATCCTACACATTTTAAATTGCTTAAAAAGACCCAGAAGCCTTTTTGCAGGGAGAGTCTGTGCTCAGCATGTAGCTTAGAGTGGTCATTAGTGACTGTTGTCATTGTCACACTGGTGTAGACTGTTAATTCAGCACAGGAGTCATTAAAAACAAGCCTCAGCAGAGAGATAGAAGTTTTCATAAATGCTAGATGACTTGGCAAAAAATTAAGAAGACCCCCAAGATCCTACATTGCTCTGCTTGTAAATTCAGAAAAAAATCTCCCAGGAATTTGCAGGGGACAGGATTAGGCACTAATTATTTTCTTACACTGAAAAACTGTTAAAACCCCACCCTGCTTTTCCTCACCCCATAACCAAGCTAAGCTCACCAGTTTTTCAAGACATCCCTCTCTTCCCAAAGGATGTCACCACTTCCAAAGCTCTCACCTCAACTTTGCACCCAGGTTGAGAAGGTGATATCACTGTCCCCAGTGCTCCTGCCAACCTGTGCCTTCAGCTCAGGAGGACATTTAGCTCCATCAAGCCCCCACTTTGTGACTACTCCCACATGCCCAAGAGCAAAGGACTCACTCTAATCCTCCTGCCCGAGCACCAGGACTTTAATTACCCCTGAGCTCATAATTAAAAAGCAGCATCAGCTGTGCTGCATGGATGTCCCTCCCTTAAAGTTCCTCCTACCAGGTGCTTTTAATTTATTTGTATTTCCAGCAGCGATAATTGAGTTATCAATTTTGTGCTCTTTTGGGCTAGAAGCAAAGAGATCAGAGAGCTATTTTATACACCTAATTATAGATTATTTCCCATAGCTATAAAACCACAGAGAGACAGATCCAGAAAACCTGTTGTGAGGTGCTCTGTGTCCTCTTCATCTCTACTGACTTCTCCCTACTGCTCCCTTAGACTCCAAGCTGAACATCCTCCAGACAAAACTGTTGTCAAAAGCAAGGGATACCTATTTCCCCACAGGACAAAATCTCTCCTCGCCCCAGGAGAGAACTGCTTAAAAATCAAATTCAAGTTATACTGAAATGACCTGTTTAAGCCTTTAGCACCTCATAGAGTCAGGCTGAGATTTATTCCATTTCTGTGCAGTTTGACTATTATCTGTCTCGTAACAGTGGCCCAGGGTCCTGCTGAGGAGTGAAAAATTTTATTTTCTTTCCCACTTCTAGTGTTTTAAGGGGTTGCATTTGGTGTGGCCCTTTATACCCCTGTTAGCTCCCCATTCCCCATGTCCAGCTGTGGTTCTACAGAGCCACCCTCCATCCCATGGGAGTCTAAGCTGCCTTCAGCATCTGCAGATGAGGCAGAGCTGCCTGGAGCACACTGCAGTGCAGAGCAAGTGCTAAAGTCCAGCAGATCCTATTTTTATATTTATGGAAAAAGATGAGAATCGTCTGTGTGTCGGTATTAGGTTTCTGGTGGTGACATGAAGAGGCCATCCAAGATGTATGACCTAGCAAATGTACTGTAATGCACACATCACATTTGTTCTCTGAGTAAATAGATATTGTCCAGGGTACATTACATCCGTGCTTTCATGTTTAATTTAATGTAAGTGAACTGCCTTAATTTCTCTAAATTGTAGTGATAAACATAATGCTAACAGTGATATTGCTAATAATTTATTTCACAAGTGATTAATCAACAATGAACTATTTTAATTACCTGTTCTGAAATGCCAAACTCTAAATTAATTATGTGTCGTTATATGAATTCATATATGTGTGTATATATACACATACACTTATATGTGAATTTCAAGGCTAATTAAAATGAATAAACTACTGGATTTGGTGAACTCGTAGAGCTGAGGAGGGATCTGCTCTCCCCTGCTGTTCTGCCTTTTTGCATTTCATCCTCAGCACAGAGGATTACATTCCAGTGCCTTAAGCAAGTCATTTGTGCTCCTGAAAAATATATTACCCAGGGAAAGTAGCAAGCTCCCTGGGTGGTGGGCACAGGGGTGGGAAGTATGGGCTACAGAGCTTCTGCCAGGGGAACTGACGGGTGGGACTGGCTGAGTGGTCTCTGTGCCAGAGCTCAGAGCTCCCTGGAAATAAAGGCAATGAAAATTCAAATGGGGGAGAAGGAGATGATGCAGATGCTCTGTCCTCAATTTTTCTTGAAAATTTTTTGAGGGAAATCATGGATTAAATTAACAAATTTAATCTGTTTAAATTGCATTTAAATGTTGATTTAACCCCACCTGGAGTGCTGTGTCCAGTCTGGAGCCCCCATCACAAGAAAGACATGGACCTACTGGAGCGAGTCCAGAGGAGGCCACAAGAATGGTCTCCTATGAAGACAGGCTGAGAGAGATGGGGCTGTTCAGCCTGGAGAAGAGAAGGCTCCGGGGAGACCTTCTAGTGGCCTCCCAGTACCTGAAGGGGCTCCAGGAAGGCTGGGAAGGGACTTTGGACAAGGGCAGGGAGTGACGGAACAAGGGGTGATGGCTTTAAATTGGAAGAGGAGAGACTGAGATGTGAAGAAGAAGTTCTTCAGTATGAGGGTGGTCAGACACTGACCCAGGTTGCCCAGAGAAGCTGTGGCTGCTCCTCCCTGGAAGTATTCAAGGCCAGGTTGGATGAGGCTTTGAGCAATCTGGTCTAGTGGAAGGTGTCCCTGTTCGTGACAGGGGGGTTAGAACTGGATGAGCTTTAAGGTCCCTTCCAACCCAAACCATTCTATGATTCTATGATTTGGGGCACAACCAAAGAGTTTTCCTTTTTGCCTGGGACTGGGGCTGCATGTAGAGACCCTACAAGGCACAAAGCTGACAGCATTGGGGTTATTTAGCAGTGGGAACCTCCCCAGATGCCTAGAGACAAGTCTGGGCAAAAAGAGGAGACCATCTCTTTGCATTAAGACTCAAGCCCAGAGTTTATGGCCAAGAGATCCCCAGCTATCCAGCACTGGCCTGACCATCAGCAGTGGTCCCCAGTAGCTGGATGCTCACCATGGCACATGCATTGTGGAGGGGCAGGGGAACTTCAGGGGAGGGAATAGCTAAGAGAGGGGTGGGGAGCGAGACAGTCCCAACGACTTGGCTAGTCGTTGCACTATCTTGAAGAACAGGGTGATTAATGAGAGCAACAGCATGAAGGAACCAGAAACTGAGCAATGAGAAGTTTATTTGATACATAATACCACTGGGACCTTCTATAAAGGGAATACCAGGAGTAGGGCTGAGTTTTGGCAGTTTGAGAATGCATCAGGAAGGAGGAAAGTCTTGCTGACTGTGCAGACAAACGCCCAGGCTGTACACAACCAGGGCTGCAGTGGTGTTCAAAGTAAGCCTGGGACATGTTAATTTGCTCATATATTTTCAGATGGTGGAAAGACATCCTGACTTTTGATTTACTGTGCTGTATGGGTCTATGCAAGGTTGTGGGTTTAAAATGTGGTGCCAGAGCCTGATTCAGTCACCTGATGGTTGAATTCCAGCTGGGAGCTGAAGAAGCCATTATACACATAACAAGAACTTCCAGCCAAAAATTACTTATGGTTTCAATTGAAGGAGAAGAAGTTGCTGAGAGTTTAGGTATGGATGTCGGAAACACAGCAGTTAACAGCAGAGATGAATGAGAGACTGGGAAGTGATAACTTAGATAAATTGGTGTCTCATCCATATTAAGGAGACAGCTCATCCTCGGTTGCTGCTGGATGACAGGAACAGTGGAGTGTATATGGATACTAAAATATATTGGTCTTAAAGTTAAATCCCCAAGAACCACCAGAAATAAGTCTTGGAAGCCAAAGTGAGATCTGATGCACACTGCAAAAATATGCAGTCTGTCAGAGCACACTGCTTCCTCCATATAACTTCCACCGTTTGTGGGACAATTATAGAGAAAACGATACTGTGATCTGTAAAGCAGTTCCTGGAGTGGTTTTATTCACTAACTCAATGCTATGCATAATCATTGCCAGCAACATCTCCAGAGGTGTGTGCATAATAGAGACACATCAAGTCAATGAGTCAAAACATCAGAAAATAAAATTCAGATGAACATCGTATTCAAAAATTATATCATCTGTCATTTAACACTGTCTGAAGACCTTCTTATTGAAATAATACACCTAAACCAAAAGTTACCCCAGGCAGTAATACCGTATTGTGCTGTGTTTAGGATCTACCAGGAACTGGGGTTTTCTGCAACTTGAGCTGGCTGCCAAAGAAGACGAGCAGGGGTTATAAACCCTACAGCGATCTTCAAACTGGAGCACCCAAAGGACTTGTAGAGGGGAAATGCAGGGCACTGGGAGGGTCTGTTCCTCTCGTGTACCCACTTCAAAACCTGCCAAAATCAGCAGTGGCCCCCCAGAATCACTCATTTCCTTTGCTGTATGGATGTGCAGAATATTTTTTCTTGTAAGACCCAGATTAACCTCTAATAAAGGTGTTGTCTCCAAATGCAAAATTTATTTGCCCTCACTGACATTACACTTCAGTGGATTAGATCCTTTATTCCTCCTGTTCCAAAAAACCCATCAAAATAAGAAGTTTCCCTTTTTTGAAAGTGTGGGTCTGGAAGACCTTTAAATCCCCTAACTAAATTCCTCTCATGCTGTTCTCCCATAGCACTGTGTATAGCATTGTCTCTGCATTGCAGCTTGAAAGGAACAATTCCCTGCAGATGCATGCATCCGAGGCTAGAAATATCTGCTCCCGGGTGCTTTGACAGGGATATCACAGCATGGGCAATAAGGCAGCAATATATATACATATATAAATATATAAAACGTGTTTGCACTTATATATATATATATGCACATTTTTTCTAATATATATTACATGTGTATTTCTTAAAAACAAGGCTTTTATATAGGCTTGACTTTGTTTTAAACAATATGAAATCATACCTTATCCTGTTGTACTAAAGGATAACAAAAAACTGCCAAGGTGTTCATAGTTCCCCACAAGTTCCTAGTTGTAGGTACAGAGAGAATGATAGTTTTGCTCCCCACTTTTTACCAGCTGCCCATATCTCCACACCATCAGTGAGCACATGTTCCTGCTGTGACGGTGGTTGTCCCACCCCATGTCCAAGCAGGTAGGGGTGGGAAGAGTGAGCACCATGTAATGAATCCGAGTTACTCCAGGGTGTGAGAATGAGCAATGAGCATCTCTGCTGGAAGCAAAATCAGGAACTCGAGTGAGCTTTGCCACTTAGACAACAAATCACTGGGTGTGCTTGAGAGTTCATTTTTCATTGGAAAACACAGTGAAACCAGTACTTTGCTGCTTATCTCTTTATTGCTCATCAGTGCTTCTTTGCCCTTCGTTTCTTGGAAAAGGCATGGTGCTTAAATGGGTTGAAGGGTGGACTCTGAAAGAATTAAGCCACCTCTTTAATCCCAAAGGCTTCGTAAAGGGCTCATTTTGCTCTCCGGGAAAATCTCTGTCTTCCCAGTTCACTTGCCTCCCTCTCTCCCCCATCCATCTAGGTTGCCTTGTCTCTATCTGAAGGCATGCTACCTTTGAATAGGTAGCCTCCTCAAAAAAATCAATAGTTAACATTGTCTTTAAATAGTCTGACATTTACCTTTACTGCAGTTTTCATTTCTTTCTGGGATTGCTCAGACATTTGTATTACCCATGTACATTCCTTATTTCTCTGCCTATAGCTACCGGCCAGGAGCTTTGCAAGGATCCTGGTGTTGTAGCTCACGGCCACAAATAAGGAGACTTTAGCAAGATAATTGAGAGGACTGGAACTCACTAATAGAAGCATCTTTAATTTATGGAAGACATCAAGTGAGAATAATTACATGCAAAAGAGTAGCGTAAATCCCTGAAGAAAATATATCCTGAATGCAGTTTTCCCAACAAGCAAATCTGAATGCTGGCCCAAAGGTCAAAAATAAAAGACTGTGAGTTTCAGCCTCCAGAGCTATCCACCTTTCCTTTCCCCCCCTTGTCAAGAAATTGTCTAGGGGTTCATTTACAAAGCTGCTTGTTCAGAGCAGAGCCGTTTGCAATCTGGGAAAGTTAAGCAAATTAGCAGAATTATTAGGTAAGAGGTAATTCTCCACAGCCTGCAAAGCATCCGCTTGTTAAATTAGCTCACACGAGAGAGTTGCACTGATCGAATGATGGTTGCAGTGTTTGCAGAGAGAAGGCTGTGCAGGCATTTTCTTTAAAATAACACTGCTGTACTCCAACTGAAAAATAAAAAAAAAAAAAAGGAGAGTTTGTGCAGATTCTCTGGCAGGCTGGGACGGGCTCCTCAGCAAATGTACTGGAAGGTGCTTTTGTCTTTTACACATATTCCTGCTACCCAGTTCCTGCTGTAATAATAATAATAATAATAAACCTAATAAAGAAGAAAACCCTGATACCTTCCAACTAGTTACTTCTAAAAATAGGGAAGGCTGCAGGAGAGCTGATGCCACGAGACCCCTGGAAGCAGGTGGCTGGTTGCACCCACTCCCCTCTGGGACTTACAAGGACACCTGGGGTTCAGCCGCCTCGCCGTCCTGGGGAGCCTTTTGGA
>NW_010289024.1:15349-23575 GCF_000700745.2 Antrostomus carolinensis | reverse complement strand
AGCCTCGCCGTCCTGGGGAGACTTTGGGAATGGGTCTTTCATCAGCAGAAACAGAAATTTGAGTCCTCCGAGAAGCCAAGGAGAGAGGGACTCACACATGGTTTCTGATCAGTCTGTCTCATTTTTATATACTCTTTGGCTATTGATTTGATATTTTTATACTTTATGTAGTGCACTTAGTACAGAAAAAAAATGGATTAACCAAGAAAATGTGCTTTATTAGCGGGTCTCTGATGGAAAATTATGTCAGTTTTCCATTTAAAAGACACATCAGATTAATCTAGTAATGAATTAATTTGTCCATGCTCAAAAACCTACTAACACCCCACATAAAAATTTCCCGTGTCAAACTGCATGCTGGATATAACAATCAAAGTTTTAAAATTAAGAAAAGGCATTATTGGGAAGCCTTAGGCACTTCCAACACAGCTGAGAATGAAATTCTCATCCCCAAAGTGCAGTGAGGATGTTACACCAGGCTTAAGTCCGGCTTCACTAGCAGATGAAGCTGTCTTGGTAAAGTCGTGGAATTGCATCCATCAACATCAGCGCAAGCAGCAAACTGCTGGGCTTTTCCAGCCTCACCCTGCCGGTTCAGAAGTGCAAAAACCACCCACAACTGCAAGCAGAGAAGAGCTCTGGAGACCAGCAGTGTCTAAAACAAGGGCCAAGACACCTACCAGCTCCTTCCTTACTGCACAACATAGTCTGACAACCTGTTATAAGCCCAAAGACCTGGCAGTGCAGCTGCAGTGAACGTCAGTGGGAGCAAAAGAGATGGAAAGGAGGGTGGTCGTGTTTAGAGAGATTGGGAAAACACAGACCTGTTGCCTCCCACAGTCATGGGCAGGAGCAGCCAGTATGAGCTAATTGTCCTACAGTAAATTGTCCAGCAATCAAATGTCCCCCTTAGCAAGGGGGTAGTAGAAGCTGTGGGAAGAGGAGCCTGGGAGCAGGAGAACGGGCTGCTTCAAAAGGGGGATAGAAATTAGTTCCCTCCACAACACCGAGGAGGGACTGCAGGATAATCCATTATTTGTTCCTGAGCTACTGCAGCACGGGGCCACCTCTTACCCCTGGCAGGATATCAGCTCACACCTGAACACTTGTATATTTGGGAAATAGTTTAAAATCCTTCCCTCTCTCCCTCTTACTTTCTTTTTTTTTTTTTCTTTTTTTTTTTTTTTTTTTTTTTTTTCCTTTTTTTTTCCCCCTGTAGCGGTAAAAGGAGAAAGCAGAAGCTCTCTGTCACACACAGCACCAAATGATTTATAGGAGGGGGAGGGCAGAAACAGCTGGAGGCAAATGTTATCAGAGGGAGGTGCTAAGTGATGGGAAATACCTGTCCCAGATGGAGCTGGAAAAAAAGTCCTTGGTGTCCAGTCTGTTGTACCTTCAAGAGAAAGCCTGGCCATGCTCTGCCTCCATCACTCAGTTATTCAGCTCGTTCTAGCTCACCTCTAGGCACAGCAGCTCAGATGGTGCTGCTGTCCTCAGCTCCAGCTCTGTGGTGCAACCCTACCTTGCAGCCCTGGGACTACATGGAACATCACGCTGTTTATTTTTGGTGTTGTACAATAAAAGACAATTACCTCTAGCCAGCTGAGATGCCTGGGCACATGTTAGTATCACAAGCATAAGAGCAGATGAACCTTAAAATAGGGAACCTCTCCACTCCAGGCAGACCAGTTGCATGAGAAAATAATTTTCATGAAGCATCAACAAGTTATTTTCTGTCATAATTCTATTTGCTGAATACCTCAAAATGAAGGATTTTATTTCCTGGGAGAAAAAGGAAGACTCATCCACATGCCAGGCTGGGGTGTTACTCCAGCTCAGCGCTGCCGCAGTAACTGAGGTAATGCACGAACCCGCTAAGCTGCTGCGACCGGCCACGCACGTTCTGTCTGTCCACGTCAAACACAAAGGAAAGGACGTTTGCTTAGACCTCAGCCAAAGAAGTACACGTGGGCACATTTTATCTCCTGGTTGCAATTAGCCCAGGCTGTGTAGGCAGTCGTTGCACAGCTCATCAGGGCTGGGCAGCAAAGCAGCAGCCTGTGCATAAGAGCCCAGGCATCCTTCTTGTGTTCTTGCTTGGATGTCCAGAAGATACCATCATCCAGCCCTTTATTCCTTTGGAAAACATGTGCAGCACATCTTGATGTTTACATTTAATCCAAACTAATGTCCTACAGCTATCATGTGCATGATTATGGCAGTCATTTTTAATTAGGGATTTTGTCAATAGTATTGACATTTTCATGGCTTTTGGGGGAAGTAGAGGATATTTTCCTGCAGGTGAAGTCCCCTCTTTGCAGTTCCCTGACCCTCCGAGTTGCACCTACTGTATGAAAGGGCTGTGTGGCTTATTAAAAAAAATGCAAAAGTATTAAACTCATTCTCTGTGCAAGTAAATTACAGCAACTTAAGCAACACCAAACCTAAGGAATGCACAAATGCAAATTCCCTCCATCCTATGGCAAGATTTTCAATCTTATTCTGAGTGCAATATTAACAGAAACCCTGTCAGGACTTGGGAAACACTGGTGGCCCTGTGATGAAGAAGATGCATTCAATAGCTTGCTGGGAAGTGGAGTCAGACATGAATGGCTCAAGCCAGTCATTGCACTCAGTGATGAACACCTTGCAGGAGCTTTCATTCACCCAGAAAAAAAGGGGAAGGTAGATCATTACATTTATTGGTCATAGTTTTTCAAGAGTCAATAAAGACCTTCTAGAAAAAGCATGGTTAGTAGCAGGATTCTATATAATTTTTGTCTATCTCAAAAATCCCTTCGGCTCAACAGCTGTTTATAACAGCAGTAGAAGGTCTATCTTCTGCCCAGTATGTCAGGATGAATCTTCCTCCTAGGTGATGATCCTGGTGTAGATAGTGCTCATATTGTACAGTTTTTAATGTCTTTAACCATCTTTAGCTTTGTATCCTGATAGCCCCTTCAGGCTATATGTCAATGCCATCTGGGAGGAAAAGAAGAGACTTCTGCTCGAGCAGTAGCGTAGATCTCTTAACTAAAATCGTGCTTCCTTCACTTGACAAACTGTCAGCACAGAACAATTATCTGCCTGTTGGTTTGCTTGTCCCTTCTCTTCTCTCCTCTCAGAAAAAAAAAGAGATGAAGGAAAAGGTTGCACATAATAAAACGCCATGGACAGAATCCAGCTGATCTGATTGCTCCACCCACAGATGTCCTTGCAGATGTACCAAAGGTAAAAGTGGATCCCTTTTTTACCACCTTTTTTGCCACCTTCTTTTCCTACACTCGACTGATGAATGCTCTCAGGTCTTTGGGACAGATAATGTCTCTGTTTTTATCTGTCTTAAGTCCTGTATAAATACGATGGATATTAGAGTATTAGTGTATTTAGGCTGATGTGTTTAGCAGACCTAGATTATGAATTGCTCCTCAAAATAACATTTGCCTTTGCCGACAAAGGTCTTTATTACAGAAGAGGATCAAGCAAAAAAGGATTATTCCTGCTAATTAGTCACTGTTATTTAATATTTGCACAAAAGGTTTGCAGGACAGAGTCCTCAGGATTGCCTTGTTTGAGGAGCTAATAGGGTTTCCAGGAAAGCAGCAGTGTCTGGTGGGCCATCAGAGCAGCCTCTTAGTGGATATGGAGGACAATTAGATTTGATGTAGTTAAGGGTGGTTGGCTAAAGGCTTATAATGACTTAGTCGGGGCCTGATCCTTGGGTTTTCAAAGTCAGTGGTAAAACTTCCACTCAGAGCTCTGCTTTATGGGAAACCAACTGAAGCAGATCCAATTTTCAGAGCATGGGCAGGTTCATGACCTGGGCAGCTCCTGGCTGAAATGGGCAGCTGTGAGGCAGCTCCATTTGCACTGAAACATCTCTGTTGCACCAAGAGGGATGGGGGAGTGAGCAGGGCTGAAACACAATCTGTTGGGAGGGATATTCATAATTTTTTGGCCCATACCTCAGGTTTGTCCCTGTATATTAGCAATCCCTGGAGAGTTCCACTGAAGTCCACCAGCTACCTTCTGCTTGGGCCTCCTGTTTTCTTAATTAGACCAGTATTGTCCTCAATTAGGCTGTATTGTTATAGAAATTCCTTGCTAAATCAGTTGAATTTCTCATTCCATAAAGATATAATTAGGCAATAAAAATACTGGCAGAAATCAGCAGGCATGGGTACCTGAAGGTGGGGTCCATGTTGAAGCATCTGAATACACATTCCAAATTTTGTAGCCCCTGTGTATTCATATCTTCTCTAGCTTCAAGGGAACTGGAACCTTTCCTGCTATTTGAGGCTCAGGTGGCTTTGGTGGTACCTAAATATGGACCACATTTCTTTAAGAAGAAAACATTTTCATTTACATTCCATGGTTTTATTCAAATTGTGACACCTCCAGTGTCCCCATTTGACAATTTTTTAGTAACTTAATTCCAATTACCAAGGAAGAATTTTAATAATGGTGTTGTTTACATTGGATGCAGCCCTGGGGAATGAGAGAGAATAACCCAGATTGCAGGAGCAGGAGGGAGGAGAGTGGTATTTTGGAAACCCAGGCCACAGCCTGCTGGAAGCATCTGTTTCTACTCAACCTTTTCCTCTAGAGTGTCTCTATCATTCACAGCCCAGACTGCCAGCAATTAGGGACTTGTGCTGAGGATTCCCCTTCCCTTGTGCTTTCATCCCCATCCTTCCTCGTTTATGAATCTCGGGACTGACAGTGACAGAGTCATGAGTCATTCCTCTCTCAGTAGATGCCTTCGTTTGATGTTTCTGAGATGGAAATCAGGTGGGATTGGGTAGTGCTCAGAAACCAGCACTGCTAATTGCAAAGCAAATAATTGGCTGGGAAAGACAATGTGTCAAGATGTGACTCGCCGCTACAGGGGTGGTGGCCACTTGGCTATTTTGCCAAGGGCAGAGTCATGTTGTGTGGCTGCAGCTGGAAAGCTACAAGCTTCCTTACTGCCCACGGCTGCAAACTGGCTCCACGCTAATGCAGGGATTTGTTGGAGCTGTTCATTTTCCTCTGTTTGCAGGCACAAATATCAGCAAATGCATATTGCAAAAGCTTGGGTCTCCTCTATTTAGCCAGGTCAAAGCTCTTTTGGATGCATTGTTGGGTGTTTGGAAAGATTTTGCATTTGTGAAAAATAAATACATTTTTTAAATTGTAATTTCTTTTACATGTTTCCAATATATCAGCTGGTGGCATGAAGGAAAACATCCTTCTCTAAAAGTTCATCCGTTGCTTCCCATATTTGCATTTAAAAAAAAAAGAAAAAAAAAGGGAAAAAAAGAAGGAAATATTTCTGATCAGTTCTGATACAACCACTTCTCCTTGCTGGCATATTTACACTTTAATACTGATGAACCACAGAAAGGGATGTAACAAAACAGCTTAGTACCTATATCTTCCCAGCAGCTCCCTGGAAATGTACCTGTCATCACTGTTGTACAGGTCCAGGCTCTAACAAAAGGGACTTTAACCACAGAAGATGGTCTCACTGTGTGGCAACTACAGAGGCACTAGTCACATTTAGTGAATTTTTGACATCTTAGCAGTATTTTCAGTATGAGAATTGATCACTGCATCCCAAAAGAGAGAGCTGGAGACCTGACCTCTCAGCTCCACACGTGCTCTTCAATCTGAACTTGTTCTTGAGCAGAAATACCAGGTATGTGCCTGATCCAATTGAAGTATGTGGAAAAAAACCCACCCATGTTGACTTCAGTAGGATTTCTGCAGTGATACTCAGGCACTGCTAAAGTGCAGAAAAATGAGCTAGCAGAAGTGGGTAAGCACTGTTTCCCTTTAGCTGAGGAATGATGCTCCTGCAGTAACATTGCTCCTGATGTCTTTGCCTTTTAAACACCCAGTGACATAAATATTAAATGTATGTTAAGCCTCAGATCCAGCAAATAGCTCCTTATCTTAAAGCACATGAATAGTCTTGGCCCTGGAAAGAACATTTAAATGGTACCTAAAGGACCAGGGATGTGGAATCAAGTGAACCAAATTTCTGGTGTGTGAAAGAGACAAATCTCTGCACTGTCTCATGCCAGGGGTTAACCTGGGCCAGGTATCATTAAGATGTAAAGACGTGAATAATCTCACATCAGACTTTTGCATCCAAATGGCTCATTACACCAGCAATATTCATGGCTTGTGAGAGTTCTATAGATTTACGATGGTTAGGAAAAGATGACGCCCAGCTTACTTACCCACTAATCATTATTACATGGGAAAGTGAGTGATTTTCTTTAAGTCCATTAGCATAACATTAGTGCTTATAAGGACCAGAGGAGGGTAGACATCTTACAAGTCTTTTAGGTCAAGAAAGTCAAACTGGGGACCACTTTTTTCGGAGCAAAACTTTTATTCCCAAACAAAAAAACATTGTTGGCCAGTACAGGTTGTGGATATTTTCAATTCAGGGCAATTAGGAAGTAGCTGGTATTCCCAACTCATTCCCTGCTCTAGTAGCCCTGTAACTCCCCATTTCTTCATTACAGCCCATTAACCAAGCAGCTCAATGCATGGTACAAAACACAAGGAGGGAACTTCAGATCAAAACCTTTATTCTTCGTTGCAGCAGATGAAACACTGAATCACGGGGCTCCTGGGTGAGGGTGAGCAAATACATATGAGAACACACAGCATTTGCAGTTGAAATACACAATCCTGAATCGCAGCTGAGATCAATATAGGAGGGCGATAGAGATTATCAATCTTGAGTGGTCTCCGTTAGGCAGAATTGACTGGCAACCACATAATGACTCAGGCTCAGCCCACCAGTTTAGAGCCCGGGTGATAGATCTGCAGATGCCAGTCATCATAACTTCCTTATCGGCAGGGTTCACGTGGCCATTTGTCTTCTGCTACCTGAGTTGTCTGTCGGGTTCAAGTGTTTTATCCTCCAAGGTGTGTCTGAGAGATCAATGCACAGCTACAGCTGGTTGAAGGGGACCAAATCCATTGAACAGTTGATTTGGTTCCATTTTACCAGCTTTAGCAAAGCATTTGGCCTCACTGGCTGTTGCCAGCAAAGAGGGGAATTCCTCGGGGTCTTTTCTTTCCCGGCTGCCTGGACCTCTTCTGAACTTGCTCTCTGACGTTGCCATGGTTCAAATGGCTCCACTTTCAGGCAGTTGGGATTTATTTAAGCTTCTTAGCAGCTACGGCTGAAGAGCGGGTCTGAACTAAAGAGGCAGGTTTAATAGCAGTGAAATAGTTTGCAGCCAGGAGCAGTTTTAAACCTGCTATTTGGCTCCGTCTGTTTTGAAAGCCACGTTGCTATTACAGTGTGACATAAGCAAAGACTATTGTTTTAATCCAGATACTTTAATTGTCACCTCCTGCCTTCTTCCTTTCAGTTTTTTATCATCTGCTGTCCTCCTCCATGACCTGTCTTTCAGTGTCTGAAGTGCCACCTAACACGCAGCAGCAGGTAAATGTCCTTTGCTATGACCCACCCTCCCTGCAGCTGAGTAATTCAGGGCTGCAGAGCTCTTCTCCCCTTGGGGCTCTCCTTGGCAAATGGGAAGGAAAAGGCTGAAATATGTGAAATCTTTTTGAGAGGTTAGCAGACTCTGCCTCCCTACCCTGCAGCTCCCCACGTTTTCTCATCTGGCATTAAAACCAGTGGGTTTAAGTCTTGCTTGCGACAAGCAATAGTTGTATTTGCCATCACCAGAAACCAACAGGAAAGAGGTGGAAAGAAAAAGAAAGAGGGAGGAAATTGGAAAAAAAAAAAAAAAAAAAGAGACTTTTCTTTCTTGCAATCTCATAATCAGGCAATTTTCCCCCTGAACAGCAAAAACGAGCACCTGCCACCAGCTCTGCCCCACCACCCCTGCCCAAGCCACTCGCTGCAATGCCAGAGCTGGGGAGTTGATTTCTCTTGGAGAGCCCTGCAGCATGGCCACCCCACTGCTAAAAATAACTCCGTAAATCAAATTTAAAAATCGCAGCAGCTCTGATCATTTCTGCAGTGGGAGCCAATAAAGTCAAGCCTTTCCTTCTTAACCTAGAGCCACGCGCAGATATTGCACATTGCCATGTGCATAACCTATTTAAAGAATTTATATGCGTCATAAGGCAAAGGTGACTTTTCCCCCCTTCTTCCTCGCAGCCCACCACGCTGCAAGATGATCCGAGGAAAAAGCACCTGCGCTTATAACCACGGCATGCAGAAATATTGCAAGTGGGCCAGCATTCCTG
>NW_010289024.1:0-15335 GCF_000700745.2 Antrostomus carolinensis | reverse complement strand
TGCTCGCCAAGAAATACAGGCTTTGCATTGTAACGGCAAGTACTGCAGATCACTTCACTGCCCAACCCGTTACTCCAAGCTGCCTATAAATAAATGGAGAGAGAGACAGAGGGAGAGAGGAAAAGAGAGAGAGAATAGCTTTTTAAAAAGAGCTCTACAATTAATTTAATCGAGTTATCTCTAGGTAGCTTTTCAAGAGACAATCAAGCCAAGGAACTAAATGGAAACTTAGACGGTGAAGACCTGGAAGTATTAAATTCATCCTTTGGTGAGTTACAGGAGGCAAAGGAAAGTAATTATTTACTGGTGACTGGGGGGAAGTGGAAGTGCCATTGGTGACTGATGCTGCACTGAGCCTGCAAGCTAAACCCTGATGGACACAAGGATTTTGGGTCAGCGTGCGCCAAGCTGCCCGAGCATCATCACTGCACGCTTCAAACACGCTCTACTCCCCAGATACAGTTGCTCTGTCCTGGTCCCATTGATCTGGGGAGAGTCATTTGAAAGCAGTGCTGGGGGAGAAGTGCAGGGGTTACACCAACAAGCATCTTCTGCTGGGGACAAGTGCTGTCCCCACTCTCCCCAACTTTGCTTTTGGGAACGCCTGGGAACACCTTTGAAATCAATGCAAGTCGATGTGGATATTCTGTAACGTTTTGTTTAAATTCACTGCAGTGAGTTATGGATGAGGTTTTCCTTTTTAGAAAATTAGTTTTTCTCTTCTGGATGCCATTAATCAAAACTAATGATGTCTCTCTGGTGGTGAGGCTTTCCCAGCAGCTGAGAAAGAGCAGCCCACGTTATCGGCTGGAGAGGGCTGCAACACGTTGGGGTTTGTAGCCTCCTGGCAGGGAGAGTATGCCTCTCTGCCAGCCTGGGTACCACCAGCTTGGGTTCTGAGGCTTCTGAGCACAACGAATTACAGAGACTTTGATCAGATGTGTTCAAAGTTCCGAGTTGTGTTGAAGATCCTGATCTCTCCTGCAAGGCAGTGCTCATCCCCTGAACACCTGTGGGTCCCCACCCCTGTGAAACAGGGGGTACGGGGTTCCCCTCTGCCTGTTCTGTGCTGCCAGGTTGAGCAGGCAGGATCTGGCAGGAGAGCTCTGCCCAGCCCTAAGAGCCAGGCAGGGACTTGGTGTCATTCTTAGTGTCTGCAACTTGGTGTCACAGTCTGTGACAGCAGCATATCCCAGGTTCAAAACCTCAACCACCCAAAACCACCAAATCTAGATTTGCTGTCCAAAGTGAAGCCAGGTCCAGTTGTTTCCTCATGGAATTCATTCTCACATGGGAAAGGTCCTTTCTGTCCTCTCTGTCCCCAGGGCCAGAGTGGGGTGCTGGTGCTACCCTTCACTCGTCCCTGCTCCAAGCCCTGCCTGCCTATGGCACTGGCACATCTCCAAGCTGGCAAAGTCCCTGCTCACTGCAGGATGGTGTTGGACAGCCATGGGCACACTGATAAAAACTATTTATTAGAGCAAATCAAAGCCAAAATAACAAAATAAACCTGCACATCACTTTTCCCTCTGCCTCTGTTTCGCTTTTGGTGCAGGTGCCACTATGCTGTTAACGATTATGGGAATGAGAAGGGACCAAGTCCCCGTGTCACCAAACCACTGCCATGACAAGTAGGATCAGTACTATGCAGCATAAGAGGATCTGATCTATTGAAGACCTCTCCACTTGAACCTCAATATTCGAATAAAGACGTGTTCTAGACAGTACAGAAAAGCCCAAGAATTTATCAGCATTTGTCGATATTCCTAATGAAGCAGAAGATTCAACATGCAATAGAATTAGCCTACAACGAACCCTTGCGTAGGGCTCATCCTTCTGAGCCCAGAAATCTCCTGCTTATTCCAGTCCAATACCCTTTTGAGAAATGAACATCCCTCGAAGCCATTATCATTACAAGCTAAAAGGCCAAATGAGACAAAGTACTGTTGCTCTTCATCTGAATAAACAAATCATTTTTAGATCAAATGCATTAACAATTTATCATCCTAAAATCCAATCCAAAAGGAAAAAACAACAATACAGAACATTGATTTCCTACTGCTTTATCTTAATGAAGTGCACATTCCCTTCGTAATTAGCTCTGGAAGGTTTTTTCCCTTTTCCTCAAGCTAATGTGTTATTTGATTTCCATCCAAACATTACTAAATTGGAGGAAATTTCCCCCAAATTAAGTGGCTTTTGATAATACAGGAAAACGTCTTCTACTCTCTCAGTTTGCTATTTTTTTCCACCAAACAGCCATACTTGTCCTGCAGATGATTCAACTTTATTGCACGGTGTCTTTGCGAGGACGCTTAAATCAATGCCACAGTTGCTGTATTCTGCACTATGTGCCATTTGTAAACCAGAAAATACAACCTCGCCACTTTTATCCTTTTCCTTACAGACATCAAATATTAATTTAACTTATATTATTATGGGGAAAAAACTGGACTCTGTTTTATTAACATTTCTAAAATTACAGATATTCAACCCAAAAAGTAGACTCCAGACAAGGCTCGGGAGTCTTTCCGCTTGGATTTTATTTGACTTAATTAAAAAGCACTCAGTTCCTTTGTGCACTAAAGGAGTTGCTGACATTGCAGCAGCCACTCAGTCTTTCAAACCAAAACTATTACCTGAACTTAATAAAGTGTCTATTTAATTTATACACCCCCTCTGAACTCACCTGTCTCCCACAGACAAGACGTGGTTCTTGCTAATGGCTAGCGAGGGCAGCACCCTGATGGCAAACTCACCAGCACCCTGGGGTAACTCCACTACCCCATAACATAATTTCCATCACTTTTTATCTGCTTTCTCTGCCATAAATACAATTATCCAATATCCATGATCCAATGATCCACCACGCATGGCTGGAAAGGCTTTTTGCCAGGCCACATCTCCGTTCCTCCCCTAAATCTCTCTTTCAAATCTTCTTTAAATGATGCTGAACAGAGAACTATTGCCTTCATCCTGCTTCACTGAGTATTTGCTGAAATGCAATGGCTAATTTGATAGTCCCGTTTTATTTGGATGTATTGCTGAGGTACAGGGAAATATCCATGTCAGAGAATAAAGCCACAAACCCTACAATTACCACCTTATGCCTTAGTTATACAGAAAGTGGAAAGTGACCTTATCAAAATCTTGGCTCTTCATATGAGAATCTCTGTTTTAATCCAAATTTTGGTCCTAAACATCTTGTAAAAATAAAAGTCCTGTTTCAAGCACAGACCTGATCTGTTCTGGCAATGCAGAGCATCGAGAACTGGAGGGAACTGCAAACGCTCTGGCTCCATATGGGACTGAGACAGACCCTCCAAAGCTGCTTCCCTGAAATGCAAAGCTCTGAGCAGGTCTCTGGGAGCTCCATCTCCTGAAACTGATGCTGGAAATAGTTCTGGGGTTGGATTTTTTTTTTTTTTTTTCAACTGACACACTCAAAAGAGAACAAAGCCATTCCCTAATACAGTTTGTGCATTTTATGGACCAAACAATTAAATCGGTTTTAAAACATCTGCTGACTGCATAATTCCATACAGGGGAGTGTACTCAGCATTTTTAAACAGCAACTGATACGAGATACCACTTAATAGTACAAAACACCAGCAGTCCCGTTAAAATCAATAGAAAATTAGATGCTATGAAAATGCAATATGTGTCCAATTAGTTATAATTGGATCAAATGGTGATGCAGATAAACTCCTGGAGGAAGATGTGTTTGTCCAGAATGCTCCCAGTCTGCTTTTGGCACGGCACTAGCTCGGCAGTGGTGAGCTCTGCTGTATCCCATAGCATGAGTGATGATCCAGCTCATACACCTCCGTTAACCGTTACCTAATTACAGAGCTGCTCCGAGCCTGCACGACTGCTTTGGTGCACCACGGTGCGTGGTGAAAAATGATCCTCTGTCACACAGAAACCTCCCTGTTGGATTTGACAAATTATGCCAGCAAACCTGTTTAAGAACTAAAAAATCCTTGGACGGGGTGACAGGCAGAGAAAGACGCTGCTTGGGGACAGTTATTTATTTATTTATCTGGCAGAGTTTAAGAATTGTGGCTCAGTCCTACAAATACTTTCTTTTCCCCTGCCTGTCTCTTGTTATATCTGTTCAAACTCCTCCTCACCAATGATTTTTCAGGTTTCTTTCAACTCCTAAAAACTGAGCTGCGCGGCAAAACGGGAACTAGGTTATGCGATTCTAACGCTTTATTTTTAACATCTTTGGTGCAACATATTGGCCTCCTCTTTGTTTTATCTTATGACTCAAGAAAAAGAGCAAAGATCCCGTATTGCACAAGGTACATCCCCAACCAAGCACAGCTGAGGGCCAGCGCTCCAACCCCTTCATGCCTTTGTGGTGTATGGAAGCACATCACTTGTGGTACAACAAACACTATTAATTTGGGGGCATTTTTTCATATAAACGCTATAAAGCATCAGTTATTTTACCCAAAAGATTGCCTCAGAGCTAAGAAGCAATAACTTTCTCCAGTGTTCATAATTTATTCCCTTTTTAAAGTTAATAATTCAAATTATTAAAGACTTAGGGCCACTAAAAAAAAAAATAACAAAAAAACACTTGTATTTACCCAGAGCTGAAACCTTTTTGTGTTATTGGACACTGTTACTTACACTATTAAGTGAACTGTCTCTCAAGAAAGAGGAAAAAAAAAAGAAGTGGCAGCTTTTATTTGTTACGCTGACTCAGCCGAACGCTGGAACAAGAAATGTTAAGACCAAATCCATAACTTTTGTGGCCACTCAAAGGACGTATTCTTCCTCGACACTGATAAAAGTTGAACATGTAGTTGCCCAGGTTTTTAATAAACTTGTCAACAAAAGAGCAAGGCAAATTGATGGGGACCTTCCCAGGAATAAATTCAGGTTCAAACAGGCCAAATTAGCGTGGAGGACAGGGAGGGGACGATGGCACGCGGGCGGCTTTTGCTGGTCTTTGCAAAAACGGCGCAATAGATGTTAGAGGGTGTGGGTGCATCTTCCTGCCTCAAAGCCAAGGCTTTAGGACAAAGCTGGTTTCATTTAAGGAAAACACAGTGGTGCAGCAGAGTTCTGACACTACTAAGGGAAGTGACAAAGCCCAGGTGGAAATACCCACCTTGCCCCACCTGCCCGCGCATCCCGGTCCCTGTCCCACAGCAGACCCACTCAGGGACAAGCTGCAGTGTCACACTCAGCTTTTTATCCCAAATCCCCTATTTCAGGACATTTTTTAAGACATCCCCTCTGGGTACCACCAGCACGGTCACCTCCTCCACTCAGTGAAACCATCCCCATTCCCCACTCCAAATTTTTCCTTCAAATACTCAAGGCTGAGCTTAACTCAAGCAAAACACAGTCTATTTTCAGTGCTGTTACGGGAGCTGGATCAGGATCCTGTAGCCTTTAGCTACACATACCCCTTACATGTAGGGACCAGTCATATTGCATCTGGACGGACATAAGCTACACACACCCTCCACCTTCTGCAAGGTTAGGAGTGAAATCACTGCATGAGATTCATTATTTTCTACTAGCCTCAATCAAGACAGTGCCTTAAATTATTAAGACTTGGGTTCTTTTGTTAATTTGTTTACCCGAAGTAAACACAAATATTAAATCAAAGCTTCCCATCATCTCACTGCCAGCAAATTAACCCACGGCGTCTCAGAAGGAGACACCAATCTCTTCATCTCAGCAATTCCTTGTGACACCTTGCATCCCACATCGCCGGCTCCCTCCCAACACCAGCCTTCACTTGCACCAAACAGCTTCCACAGCCGACGGCCAAGTCCTGCCTCTGACACCAGGTCACTTCTCAGATTGGAAGCGTTGCCCCGGCTGTCGCAATGAACTTTATTCTTGATTGCTCTTAGGTCACCAGATTCCTGCTCCTGTAGCTTTATCCGACTCCCCAAATGCCAGGGTTGACTTGCCTATGTAAGGGCTTTGCAGCGATGGCTCCCGTCCTTACAGCTGCTGGGTGACTTCTGCGGCTGGTGGTCACGAGTCCCACGCCTCTTGGCTGCCCAGATGCCACCTAATCCGGTCCCCCCAGAAGGGCAGCTGAGAATGAGCACTATTTATAGCAGTTGTTCCCCGGTCCCCCCGGGCTCATCAGTCTGCCCAAGGCTTTTTTAGATAGCGGCACAGGTCCCAGCACAGGCCATATCTGGGCATGGTGAGGCGTTTACAGGCACAGCTCTGTGCTTCATGAAATAAAAAATAAAAGGGGGGGGGAAAAAAAGGAAAAAAAAAAAGGAAAAGCCTGCATCTGTTGGAGATGTCAGTCGCCCTGCTTCCCCCGAGCCCCAGCGTGCAGCCTGCCTGCAGAGCACCACCAGCAACTGTTCCAACTGCTAAACCCTCTGACTGTTAAATTCTACTTTATTCAAGACATATCTGTGCCTGAAAGCCTCCTCCTTCTACACCAGGCGATCCACCATCGCCTTCTGCTCCTCCATACAGATCGCTTTGCAAAAATACAAACTAAACCAGGGATGCTCGTGGATGCTGGTTAAACAGCACAAGTGAAAATGTTTTCAGAGCATCACGGGCGCAGCAGCGTCAGGAGGAGGCAGCCCACGGGGAAGCTGCTCCACCTGTACACACCGGTATCCACCCAGGTGCTCATGGTAGGGCAAGGCTGGGGCCACGCTGGCATTGCCAACAGCTTCCCCGGTGCTGGTAGAGTCACCCAGTGAGGTGGCACTGGGCAGTGTTGCACCCAGACTGGCAACCAGTGTCCATGAATCTGGGATCCTGGTTGAGGTTCACCTCACACCTTGCACCTGCTCAGAGATGTTGGGGAGTCCAGACAAGTCTCTGCATTTTGGCACGAGGACAGAGGAGGCACAGTCCAGCCAGACTCTGCTGTAGCCCCAAAACATGTGTTGGGCATCGCTGTGCAAGCTAACACCAAAGCAGGGAAGTCCTCACAAAGCCAGAGCCAGATTGTCCTTGGGTAGCTGCTTCAACCCTCCTTGGCCTCCTCCAGCTTTACCCTCACAGTGCAAACAACGGCTTCAACAACTCCACAGCAAGCACATGCTCTGCCTCTGGGGGAAACTGAGGCAGAGGAGCAAGAGGACTTGTCTGTAAGCCCAGCGAGCTGGCGGTGGAGCCCATGCCCTCAGCTCCCATCCTTGGAGCACTGGGCTGCTCTCACCATGACTCCCTGCATCCCAACAAGAAAGCATCTCACAGCATCACTGCCCGCTTGGTCGAGGTCAAGAGCAACTTCAGCAGCAAACATTAAACCCAGCATCTTCTCTGGGAGGCAATCACAAGTGCCGTACTTAAATCAGCCCTGGGCTTTCAGGGGAGGGATCTGAGCTGAAGAGCGAGGATATTTCTCTTGCGAGGAACACACCACCCCCTCACCCACAGTCACTGCTAAGTGTAAGATGTGGTGAAAGTCTTTAAAAATAGATATATTCCCAAGCAATTCATGCCGCTTGCATCTGGCAGGGCAAACCTAGCATGGAAGCTCTTGCTTCCTGACTAAAAAGGATCGTTAACAGCTCGAAGCTCATGCAACCTTGACTCTCTCCTCCTCTCTTCAGGGCCTTCTCTTGTTCTTGGCCTAAACCAGTCCTGGGAAACACAAGGGAAGCCCTGCCCAGCTAGGCTGGTGTCAAAGGCAGGGAAAGATACTGCAGTGCAGTGCTGATCGCTTCTGCAATCGGACGTGCAGACTAGCCCGAGTGCTGAGTCAGCACAATTTCTTTTTTGATTGGTTGATCTGAGTAACGTACTTTCAGCGTATGCTAAAGGGGCAGCAATTAATACATTTCCCCCCCCCTTTTCCTCACCTTTCCAAACCGCTTCGAATCGAATGCACAAAATCTCACCCCCAAAGTCACTCACTGGTCCTAAATATTCCGAGGTTCTTTCGGTTTTAATTTAGGGCATTAAAAAAAAAAAAAAAAAAAAATTTGCAATCTAAGCGATGCTCACTTTGATCGACTTGTGCTGCTGCAGCTAAAATATCTGTCCTGCAGGTCAATCTAATCATGCTTAATAGCAGTTTATTCTTCAATGCAACATTTTTCACGTTGGGTCGACAGTTTTAAATGAGATTGCTGATGCACCCCTTTACTAATGCTTTTACCAGGGCCAGCACATCCCTTGAAATACTTGTGCAATAAAATGCTTTATTGCTCTTGATGAATGCACTATTAAACTTGAATTGCAAACATGCCCCCTCCCTTCTTTTTTTTTTTTGTTTTTTTTTTTTTTTTCTCAAAATAGGGTGCTGGAATTTATGGGACCACCTGTCTTCCATTATTAAGTAATAGCAACAACAGGAATAATAGATCATCGATGTAACAAATGCACAAACCTAAAAAGAATATAAATAAAATAATCCCGCTGGGGAAACCCGCATGGCACAAATTTGTCCCTGAGCTCTCGTGTGCCTGTGCAAAATATCCATCTTCTACCTGCCGGTAGTTCCGCTTACACGCGGAGAATTCATCTCGAGAACGGCTGGATTTTGTGAGGCATAGAATAGAAAAATTTAACTAATTTGGTCCACTGGATTTATGGCTTTTACAATTCTCAAAGCTCCCGTTTCCATGCCCGGCACTGCACAGTCTTTGGTTTGCGGGATGGATGGACGCACCTGAGCATCCCAGAGCTGCTGCGCGGCCGCGGGACCAGCTCGGATGCTCTTCGCAGCGCTCCTGGGAGATAAACTGGGAGATGCTCACCAGTTTATATGGAGCGAAAAGAGAAGCAGCTTAATTTTAGTTGCCAAATAGAGTGGACCTAGTGCAACGCAACGGTCACAGCTTTAAGCCAAAGAGGTGGGAAAGGGAAGAGGAGCTGCCATGAAGAAGAAGAACAGCGCAAACTGGTTGCCCAAGGCCTGTAACCATTATCTGCTTCCATCAACACCAACAGCGAGGGGTGGACATGGCTCTGGGGGTCCACACACAGACACCCCATTTCATTTTTAACATCATCCAAGCCCAGGTGCCTCGAGATACATGTCACAGCGAAGCCTCCCCTGCCACCTCCGCTCCCACGCTGCGAGACAGCGCTCAGAATTATAGCTTTGAAAATATTTACATAAAAAATAAATCTGAGCACTTAGTGACTTCCTAAAGTTAGCAATTCCATGTGATTAACAAGCGTATTAATTCAGAGAGGGGGGGAAGGAGATAAAAATTGCATTAGGAATGCAGGTATCTACTGTAAATCAAACCATGAGCACCTTTGTGAGAGCAACACATAGAGGCACAGGAGTTTTAGCAAAACCTGAGCTGAGGAAGGAAAGAAAAGGAAGAAACGAGAGGGAGAGAGGGGGAAGGAAAAGGGGAAAAAAAGAAAAAAGAAAAAAGAAAAAAGAAAAAAGAAAAAAGAAAAAAGAAAAAAGAAAAAAGAAAAAAGAAAAAAGAAAAAAGAAAAAAGAAAAAAGAAAAAAGAAAAAAGAAAAGAAAAAAGAAAAAAGAGAAAAGAAAAAAGAAGGTAGGAAAGAAGGAAGGAGAAGGAAAAGGAGAAGACGTGGAGCAAAGGGTCAGCAAGGACAGGAGGGAAATTTTATATATAAATTATATATAACATATAATTTTGTATTCTATCCAGAAGGGTGAGAATTGTCCTCGTTTTCCATCCTGAGACCCAACCTAACATCAGTGTTTTACAATGGAGCGAAACCGCAACCCTGCTTGGGCACCAGAGTTTTCCAGCTCGGGCTCACTTCATTTCCCAGCATCCACCAGCATCACAGTTACATCTGACCCCAAAATGGGGCCGGACACCCCAATCCCCATCCCCATGGGGACCAGGGGCTGGGGGGCTACTAGGTGGCTGAGCCCAGGAGACACCACATCCCCTCAGTGAAGCCCCAAGAGACCCTGCCACAGCCAGCCAGCAAAGCTCAACTTCCAGGGCCCCACGTCACCAGAGCATCCTAAACCGCAACCGGGATGATGTGCAAAGCAGCGTCCTCCAGCACAAACCCATCCTTCCCAAAGCCGCATGGCAAAGACAAGGCTCCTCCTCTGCTAGGAAGGGGCTTGGTGCTTCCCACGCCTCCATCAGCCACTGTATTTACTTTAAACAAACAAATAAAAAAGCTCTTAATAAACCCCACCAGACCCAATGGGCAGGAAATCTCCCCCCATAGCCTTTTCTAACCCACTATTCACCAGCGCCTGCTTCCAGTTAAATCCCCTTTGGCGTACCTGGAACAAGTGACGACATGAATAGAGTCGGATAAAGACTCCGCAAAATCCAAACTCCCAGTCTCACCCGTGCCCAGGAGAGGATGCTGGGAGGGGTGAGAGTGGATTCACCTCAGGGCGGGATGCTGAGGCATCACACCTGGAGCGACGCCTTCGGAGCCCGTCAGCCCAGCCAAGAGGGGGGTTTTGATGGTGGGGAAATCGCTCCAAAGCAAAACGTCGCTCTCAGTTGCCCCGCGGAGATGGGAAAGTGAGTTTGGGCAACTGGGGAGAAGCTTTTTGAGGAGTTTGGCTTTGCCCATCATTACAGGAATGGCAGAAACATGAGGATGTTCAGGGCTGGAAGTTTTACACCCTCGGATGTGACTCCCACCAAGGCAGAACCTTAAAGTCGTATTTAAACCCAGTTTCTTTCATCTTGCCTCATTACTGTAAGATCCTGGGAAAACACCCAACTATTTTACATTGGAAAAATCTTACAAAAGGAAAAGCGAAAGCCAGTGAAGGCTTCCAGAATTAAAGGAGCTGATTTTCTTCTTTTCCATTGGGAAAAGAATACCTCTATATTCAGAGCACTCCTCTGGCTTTATCTATGATCTGCTGACTTGACGGCTCATCACACCAGCAAGGAAGATCTCCTTCTCTCCACTTTTAAGTACAAAAAGTTTTAACGTGAGAAAGCTTCAAAAAGTGGAGTTAAATTAATTAATTTAAAGCTAAAACACTACACACCCGAGTCACAACTGTTGTATCCTTTTTCTCTCTCTTCTTCTCTTCCCCCTCTATCTCCTTTTGTTTTTCCAAGATTTAAAGATCAGCCAGCTCTGCTATCTAGCCTTATTTTTTTTGGGGGGGGGAAAAGGGTCTATGGGGAAGCAGGAAAAAGGAGAGCTTGGCCTGTATCCCTGTTAAAACCCAGGAGTGGACAGCCAGCTTTCCTCTGGCATCGGCTTTCAAAGCCCATGCCGCAGTCAGCATATTGAATATTTAATGTCCTGATGAGCATTTCCACCTGCTGACACAGGCAAAGTGACAGAACAATACACGCGCTGGAACAAGATCATCAATTGACTCCCCAGTCGGTCTGCCAGGTCAGGCAGCTAAAAAATAAATAAATAAAATAATAATATAAAATAATCTGTCTGTCTTTCTCCCCTGTTTTGCCTGGGGTCACACATTGCTCCTCTGAGAAGGATTCCCACCTGAAATACATACTTCTTTACATTCCATAGCTTGCCAGGTTCATATGGGCATATAAAGAAGTATGTCTCTCAAGCAGGTAGATTCAATATGCGCATTTATATGGTCACAGGAGGAAAAATAACACTGATTTACAATTTACATCCTGAGAGTGAGTTACGGCTCAGTTTAAAACCAGCCGACTTTCCTCCTGCCCAGCCCATGTGCAGAGACACACGCACACCCCTGCCTCCCGCTCCTCGCCGGTAATCCCAGGCTTTGCCCTCGGCAGGTGATGGATTTTGGTCCTTAGGAAGAGGAATGGGATAATTCACCGGACACAAAGCGACAGCGGTCTGGTGGCTGCCCTGGCAGGGGCTCTTTGTCACGTAAACAGCACAGAGTAAAAGCCAACCTCTCACTCCACCTAAAAAGTAGGTGTTTCATTCAAAAATCATAAACTTTCAGCAATTAAAAAGACCAAAAAATGTGGTTTAGTGGAAGGGATTTGCTTTCTCTACATATAGATATCATTTTAGACAAAGCCATACAGGGGAAAGTTAAATATATATTATTTCCCAGTTGCCTCCATCCTGCAATTTGCAAACAAAAAGCCAATTTGTTTTCAGAAAGCCAAAAATCAAATGGCCAGCTACTGATTTACAAACTGACACCGGGAAGGAGCGCTCCATTTGCCAGAGTAAGAAAACTCATCAGCTTCAGACAAGCAGTTGCTTTCATCAGTAAGTCGAGATTAAAGCATAGGAAGAAGAAAGCGTCTTACCTAGTGAATCCAATGATTTTTCCTCTGCTGGTCACTGTGAGCAAGACAGTAGCTCGCAGATAAGTGAACCCCAAAAGATAGCACGTGCCTCTCGGGGATTTCAGGGAATTTAAAAAAGAAAAATTAAAAAAAAATAAAAATTGCTTCTAATAAGTCATCCGGTTGAGCTCCACATCAGCTGAGGGTTTTTTGGGGAGACACCATACATAAAAAGCAGCCAAAGCCAGGTGCTGGGAGCTGGGACCAAAGTCTTTTGGAGTTATTCCCGCAGCTCCCGCGGGATGCTCACCCGTGCACACCGCCGTGCGTTTCTGCACCCATGGGGCTCATCCCCGCGAGCTGCCGCTGGCTCTCCCCTCTCCCTCGCCTCCTCGCTGAGCTTTAAAGCTCCCAGAACAATGTGGGCCGAGTGGCAGGGCTGCAAACGCCGGCTGGGCTGAATAGGAGACTATTATAGGCTGGATTTAGGCTGGGAGCGACGGCGGAGGTCACGCTGGGCGCTGCCTGCTCGCTGCCTGCACGCTCAGCAGGGTGGGCAGGGCACCCTCACCTGCACCCACCACCCCTCGCCCCGCTGCTGCCGATCGATCCCCATTTACAGGCGGATGCAGAATGGCTGCCGGGCTCTTAATGAATTTCTCCGTTTCTCACAGTCTTCTAATGAACCCTTTAAAGAGGGTTTAAGTAAACTTAGCAAGTGGCAAACTAAGCGCTTTGGAATACCTAATTGCATCGATGCTTTTCCACTGCTGTTTAAAATATCACTGCCAGCTGGGGAGTAAATATTTCCCTGCTCCCCATTGACTTCTAGCACCAGCGAAAAGCAAAGGCCGCGCGGAGCTGGGGTGTAAATCCGCTGCGCTCAGCCCCCAAAATGGGGGGGCTCACGCCTGGGTCCTGGCTCTGTGCAGCTCCTCTCCTCATTCCCTGAGTTTGTTGGCCCTTTTAGTCATCATTATTTGTCTCATTTCAAGGCAAATTTCAACCTTTAGTTTGGATTAAGGGGAAGAAAGATGGAGCTGTGGCACCATTGTAATGCATGACTGCGGTGAAATTAAAGCCAAGGGAGAGCTGAGGAGTGTGGGTCTGAGTGCTTAAGATGAAAACAAAAACAAATCCAAAACCCAACAAAAATCAAAGTGCTGGTGGGGGTTTTACACAGCCAAGGCACCCCATGGTATTGAATTTCCTTCAGATCAACAACAGTAGGACAGCTACTGGACTTCTTGGACCATTAAACATCTGCAACTCATCCCCAGTTTGCTTTCTTCAAGTGCATTTGACACAGGCTGTCCTGAACCGTCCCCAACTTCTGCAGATGAGCGGGACAGCAGCTGCTGACCACTAAAGAGAGCACTATGTAAGAGCTACAAAAATGACCTTTTAAATCCTTACTAAAACTGAAGACAATGACACAACCATAGCAGCAAAGTTCATCCTGGAGATCTAAATTTGCTTTGAGGCTCTGTGTGGAAGCTCATGGTTTCCAAGGTTGTGCTTTTTGGTGGAGGAGCAGATAAATGGTGTGACGGTGCTTTTAATGGTGACACCAGAGCCACCCTGTGCTTCCCATCCTGCAGCTACCACCAAGAGTGGCGGTGGTGGGTGAGCATCATCCAACGTCCTCAACCCACCTAGGCTGGCTGAGCTCCTGGGCTTGCTTTTAGCAGAAAAACTCACGCAATAAAAATGTGCCTGTTCTAGGGAGAAAAATGGATGGAGACATGGACAGAGCAGAGGACAAGGGGTAAATAAAAGCGAAGGGAAGAGTCTGAGGTATTGCTTGGAGGTGGACGGGGAAGGAGGATGGTGGGAGGGATGGAAAGCAAGAGGGTCTATATCATATCCCTGCTCTGCCCCAGGCTCGAGGTTCTTCTCAGGTCTAGGTGGCAAAGTCGAGCACAAAACTTTGAGGACTTTGGAGACAGCCCGTATTTCAGGCTGTTCACCAGAGAAGGGAGAGGCGAGCGGGGCCCAGGCAGGGGCATGCGCTCACCCCAGCACAGCCCACAGCAGAGGGACTGGGCTGAACTGGGCACAGGGAAATATTAGAAATACATCCACTTGAGAGAAACCCAGCAATTAAACCGACAGCACAAATCACTGATTTCTGCCTATACAATCACACCCGACTGCTGAGCGTACACCCTCACAGACATACACATGTATCCATACTCTAAACACAGCCTGGAGATGGGTTGTCTTTGGATGATCTGTTACACCTGCTTATATAGAGCATTTCTATACCTGTGTATAAAGATGTGTAAAACACACACATGCATGCTATAAAACAAACCTAAATTTGTGTGTGTGTGTATGTACCATGGTATCCATCTCACAGTACTGATGTCTATATATTTATGTGACTAGATATCACCACTATCGTATAAAATATAACGACCATAGTCAACTCTGAGCTGCAGAAGCAATGACAGTCAATTGATGTGTGAAGTGTAACCTGAATTTCCCAACCCTTGCAGGGAAAACCTAACTTCTCCTCCTCATATTCCCTTTCTGATCATCCACAAACCATGTGCCTGTAATTAATGCTCATTTCTCAGCATTTCAACGGTTAATCACCGCAGCATTGGAGATCATCGCAAGTTAGGCTAAGTTTAACCACATTTCACCCTTTCACTCTGGCAGGTATTAGCTCATAGCACTAGTTTGTTGCAAATAAATAAATAAAGCCCCAATCCCCCCAGGTGTCATTAGCCAGCCTGTGTCTGAATTAGGCATTTAAAGGCCGGTTTAACCTTGCAGAACGGTTGCATGTCAAAGTTCTAACATTTCAGTTCAGATTATTCTAGTGCACTGCTTGCTCTGCAGTTTGTTAGGGTTTGGTTTTTTTTGTTAAATGCAGAGTATGCCACAGTGTCTTTTGGAAAAAAAAAAAAAAATAAAAAAAAAAAAAAAGGCAGGGGGGGAAGGTCTCCTAACCCACCCAGAGATTAAATACACACCCAGCACCCAGCACATCCCTGCACAGGCACACACAGGCGGCACACACACACATGCATACATTTACCAGATAAAAAAACCCCCTACATTTAAGTCCCCGGGTAAGTTGGATGATCCTACATTGGCCAGAAAAAAAAGTATTTAAAGACAAGCTGAGCTGTTAGCAGTTAAAGGCAAGACAAGGAGCAGGAGAAGGGGGGGAGAAAAAAAAG
>NW_010289023.1:47509-69027 GCF_000700745.2 Antrostomus carolinensis | reverse complement strand
TACTGGTCCTAGTACTGACCCTTGAGGGATTAGTACTGACCCTTTGAGGACTTAAGTGTTATTTCATTTTCCCCCTTGTTTTAATGAAACACTGCTTTCAGCTCCCTGTAATGGAACACAGTTCAGAGGTCTCTAAAGCTCTCAAGTTTACATCACATCTTAATATCCTAAGGCATAGGTATCATAATTGTGATTTACTGCTGAAATTCACCTATTCTATTCATGTTGCATCCATAATATTAGTCACCTGTTACATTCTGGAAATTATTTTATAGAAAGATGATACTAAAATCTTCTTGTAGTTTTCTTTCTGTATTTACTTTCCTGACTTGGGGGGAGGGGGGAAAAAGTGTAATACAGGATCTAAACTTCACCTGAATCACCCCTTAGTAATTATACATATGCCAAAGCTAGGAAATCAGCATGCCATGTGAGTGAAGGAGGAACACGGGTCTCGTTTGGCTTTGACTGTTGTAACAAACTGCACCATAATTCTGTGCTGGAATAACCCTAACATCAGTCTGGTTGTGGCTGTACCTGCATATTGCACAGGTGTGAAATACTCTGCTGTGTTTACTTTGCCCTTTTTTTACAGGAGTTACAAGTGCTGCAGCCACAACCACCTGTGGGAGGACTGTAAGGTGTGCCACTTACCTGGGATGTTAAATGCTGATGTCCAAAGAAGTGCCAAAGGGAGACAAAATGGCTTGTTTGGTCCACTGATATTTTCCTTTTTCTGGTAAATAAGAGAAATGTGGCATAGACTCTACCAGAAGTCAATGGACGAGAGTGTGAGGAGTTGTGTGTAACCAAAATAGGGGAAGCCAAAAGTGAGGACAGGTTACTCTGCCATTGGTATCTTCTGGGTGGGGGCCAATGAAAGGATCCTTCCTGTGGAACGAAATACTAAATACGGAAGGATACTGTGCTAAAGCTGGTGTGGTTCAGCCTTCAGACACTACCATGTGCTCATGTATCTTGAGGTCCATGGCTTCCTACACCTCAGACACTGTAAATGAAAAAATGGTAACCAGCAGCCACACTTACTGTTGATCCCTGAAACCCTAGTGTGAGTCAATCCAAAACCTTGCTCTGCTTTCTTCTCCCTCATGAGTTCCTCGCTGCTGTCGCTATCTTTCCCCCGTCTCAGCTTTCATCTGATCCTCGCTGTGCCAGCAGGAGGAAAGTGCACAGGGCAGCCATTTCTGCCATGCATGGAAAGGAGAAATGAAGCAGGGAAGCCTGATCAGACTAACTGACTGATGTCCCTGAGTAGCAAAGGGAGTCAGAGTCCTAAACTGTGGTTCACTGGTTCGCGCAGAGGAGCTGCTGTGACTGCTCTGGAGAATACTGATTTTTATCATTTTCTCTGTTCCTTTTCCCCCTTTTTTGTGGTTTGTACTGTTTCTTCACTTTGATTAGGATCAAAGAGACAAAGCTACAAGCTGGCTTAGGCACTACTTGGACTGTAGGTGTGGCAGCAGTGCTGCCCAGGGAGCTGGCAGATCGGAGAGGTAAATCTGCACGGAGCTCCCTGCTGCCAAGGCAGGCCTAGGAGCAGTATCCAGCCAGCCAGCTGAAGCCTAACTCAGGTTTGTTCAGGCAACCTACAGTGGCTGCTCTGTTGACATATGGTCTGTTTTGCTGGAGGCCAAAAAGTGACAATTAATATATCTCAGTCTTAAGCATGGGACCGTACTCTCATTCCTCACCAAGATGAGTAAGATGGAATAAGAGGCTCTTACTCTCATGCTCTCTTTCCTCTCCTCCCTCCCCAGAAGAAGGATTTTGGTTGTTTTCTATCATATTTGTTTTGAACAATCGTGTGGTTTCAATGTGAAAGTGAACAATACCTCTCAATACTCTGACAGAAGTTGACTAATATCTCAGTAGGATGAAGTCCCTGCATTTGTAAGCATAGCATCTCTAGATGAACCTGCTTTGGCAGGGGGGTTGGACTAGATGATCTCCAGTGGTCGCTTCCAACCCCTACCATTCTGTGATTCTGTGATTCTGTGGTTTCTGTTCAAAGTTTTACACCAAGCCGTATGTATAAACACCAATATTTCACTGATAATTATAGAGAAATTGTTACCTTCTTCTGTGCACATACCTGCTTTGGACAAAATTTTTGAGGGAAGTTCATGTCTTTTTAAAGGCAGGCAGTTGCTGTCTTGGAATGACATCCTGGTAAATGGGACACACAATTTTTGTTATCCTTCTAGAGTGAAGTGAAATTGAATTAAGTATTGAGAAGAAAAAAAAAAAAATCAATAAAGTATTGTGGAGTTTTCCCTAAATTTAGCTGAGAGGATCCTATTTGTGCTAGAAGCTTCAGCCTGCTGTCCCTAGCATCTCACTCCAGAGCCCAAAATGTGCTCAAAGCACAGGAATAAGTTCACTGAAGCTCATAAATAGGGCAGGGTAGCTCACTCGTCAGAAAACAGAAGTCTGCAGTCTTAAGAGATGGGAGAGGCTTGGAAGAAATGCACTGCTGGTGCTCTTGATGTTCCATGTAGCCTCAACAGAAGATCTGATGCTGATTTTCCTCCCACTTGCATTGAGAATAGCTAGGAAGCAGCACCAAACAGTGGTGGCTGTCACCCATGGCAGTGCAAAGGGCTCTTCCCAAACAACAGCTAAAAACCAGATTTGTGCTGTGATGACATACGTTGTGCCTGAGGCCAGGTTTTGGTGACTGAATGGGTCCTTGCACTATGCATAGACTCCTTGAAGTCAGTGGGAGTCCACACAGGGTAATAAGTTACCCACCACGAGAAAATGCATCACAACATGTTTCCAATAATATTCAAGGGCTGAAATCAAAAAAGCAGATCTCCAGCTTCCAGCAACTGCATCAGGAGAGAAGTGTCCCTGATTTCAGTAGCATCACCTGCAAGGATAGAATTGCCCACATCCGCTAAGTCAGATCAGGGCCTTGAAGCGTATTTCTCCTGAGGCAAGGATGGCATATCTGCATTTTGTGAGCATAACTGAATATTCTGCTTGTGCTGAAATCACAATAATAGACCCAGTCTCTTGAATCTGGAGGAAAGCTCATAAGCCTGCTTTCTTGCCCTGCCCTATTTTCATAGGCCAAATACCCGCTGCAGGACAAATACACAAAGAAACAGCAAAATCCTGTACTTTCTGCTTTGGGTCCTGCTAGAAATGTTCCAGTTTCCAAAGGTTTGTTCTATAACCAGTAATTATGCATTCTCAATCCATAAGATGTATAATGAAAGCAAGCAAATTATACAGTACTATGTCTTATTTGTCTCTCCACAAAAATAATTTTTTGCAGTAAGCAAACACAGCAGGGTTTGAACCCTACCACTATTTTATTAAAAGTATTATTTGGATTCTACACTATTTTCATATCTGTGGCAAAATATTTTTTAGTTAGGAAAGAATATTTATGAAAGGAAGTGCTTGTACCTGTAAATCCATAGTGCTGGGGCATATAGGATATATTAGGCACTTTTGGTCATTGAAATTAAGAGATTCTCTTCCTTGGTCTGAGGAAAGTGTGTGTGGGGAGACAGTTATCAGCAAAAGTATGGAACACAAAACAACATCTCTAATATTAATTTATTAGTAGTTCCAAACATGAAGTTTGAGAAAGGTTATTTCCTTTTCTTCCTTTTCCCTGTCCCAAAATTGCCACCTATTTTTTACCTATTTGAAGGTGGAAACTATCTGCTGCCTTTGATCTTTAACAGGAAAACTTGGAAGCAAATGACAGGGTATAAAGGACATGTTTAAGAGATAGTTAATGTTTCCCCAAAGAGGTGCAGCCTGAAGAAGTAGAGGCCAGCAATGAGCCCATGCTTTAGAAACTCCGTCTTCTTGTAGCTGTGCATAATTTGCATCAGTTATGTCTGTAGCCGTTACATCTGGCACTAGCCTGGGCTTCTCTAGGCAAATGGAGATGCCATAGTTATATCAAGAGTTTTACTTTATCTGTCAGTGAATTGTGTTTTCTGTCTTTGAGCAGAGTGGCCTTTTATTAGGTGTTAAATACACATTTTTTTCAAGGCCAATTTCACGGTGAAGGTTCTCTATTTAAAATTTTTAGCATTGCACAGAGAGCATTCTGCAACCTGGAAGTGATTATATGTTTGAAGGTATTTAAATGGTGTTTGAAATGCTGAGTTGCATTTTGATATGTAAGATTTGCAAGTTGTGGTTAGTTACACATACCTAAAATAGCTTTTCGAGGATGTTCAGCCAAATGGTTTGCTTTTATATGAAAATGTAGACAGAGAGGAAACTGACGAAAGTTCAGATTTAGTTGGAAAATTATTGCTTAAAAATAATTCAAAAATTTCACTGCAATGTGAGATGAAGAAAAAACCTTGATGTGTTTTTACTGTGAAGCTTTGTTAGCAGTTCTTTGAATTTTTCCTGCTCCCCATGGATACCTGTGAAGTCGTGCAACAAAGCTGCTTTGTTATACTAGTGAGTGTCCTGCAGCACACTGTCTGCACTAGGCTGCAACGCAGAACTGCTTGGGACTTTCTGTCCTGAGGCAAAACAAGTGTAACAATAATTTACCTGCTTCACTGTATGCTTTATTAAAAAAAACCCACAAAACCAACAAAAAGTATTATATAATTATATATACTATCTATACTATATTCTATATATACTATATACTAGTATATTCTATATATACTATCTATATTGTAGATATAAAATATTAAAAAATATAGGGACAATTGAGTCCACTCTCTGCAGACCTTCTAAAAGGGGAGACTGTTCTATCACAGAGAAACTTCAGGAGTCCTCTCTTCTTCAGGAATCTATTTTCTAAACATTTGAGTGACTATTTCCACAGTGATTCTCAGGCAAAAAGTGAGTAAAATGTAACCATTTTTACTGCTACCCGGAATAGCATAATTATTCCCCATCAATTTCATATACTCATGAATATGCATGCACTTCTACTTTATTCGCAAAATGGAAGAAATCTGAGAAAAAAAACTTTTGTCTCCAGAATATGGTAGATATTTCACTTACTGGAATCCATGAAGACAGATATTTGTTTCCTCCCCTGGATTCTACTGACAACAGGAATTGATTCACTGCACTCTCTTCAGATAAAAGGTGGCTGGCGTAGCTGCAAAGCGGGTCTGCCTAATAATAATGCATATATAGATGATACACACATGCATACATGCATACAATTGTCCAAAGTACCATTGCTTGGAAAAAGCTGTTGGAGGCATATTCAGAATTTTGCTTGGGCCTACCTGACCCAGCACTGAGAATAGTTGCCAGAGATGTCGGTAAGGGAAAAAGAGAGGGTCCCACTGAGAATAGAAAAACCACCCGCGGCACCATCTACCAATTAATTCTCGTTGCTTATGCACACTAAAGAGGACTTGGCAATCCTACACGTGGTTGTATCAGTCAGCATCAAAGCAGGTCCAAGCCGATGGTTTGGGGAAGAATATATTCCTTATGCTTTTTATTTCTCCCTGCTGCAGGGGAGAAACTTGTGCTGCTGTTGCGGGAATGGAGAAATGGGCTATTGCCCATCCCTGCAGGAGCTGGTGTTGCCTACCTGGCCGTCCTACCAACCAGCGTGGACACACAGCATATTTTCAGTGCTGCTGCCAACATTAGGACAGGCAGAAGGGTTTTTACGTAGAGCCATCAGTGCTGCCTGCCTCACTTGTTTAAAAATTTGCTTTAAAAAATTTGCCTGCAAAATTTTTTAGATGGAACCATCTGCTTCTCAGCCATTCTCCTACACTACCCCTGACAGTGACTGACAGGAGAGAAACAATGAATTTACAGCAGTGGGTGGGAATCAGTTGCATTTCTGATCCCTCTTCCAGAGCTGCTGGAGCCCTTACAGTGCAACTTGGGGCATCGAGTAACACGGCTCTTTTGAACTTTTAGGGTGTAGTGTAAGTATTCATGGTCACTTTTACTTTGCTCCTTGCAAGAGCCGATGAAGAAGAGGCTGCAAGGGAGTTAAGTGTTCGCAATCATTATTATTAATTGAGCTAACAAAGGGGGAGCTTCACCAATAACAGCCTCGTGGTTTTCTTTGTTATTTAAAAAGGAACCTGTTCAAAGGTCATTTGAATCTTACTGAGCTATAGCTGCTGATTTCAATAGGTTTTGAGTATAGCTATGAGTGTGTGTTCTTTGAATGAGGAGTTTTCATTAACTGATTCCAGTCTGGAACATGCATTTTTTTGTCATAAATATGTAATCTTCATGGCAAAATTACTTCGGTTGTGAGTGCTTTTTTTGACTATGCTTATTCCATTCCTAATGAAAACTGAAAACACTAGGGTTTGTTTTTGTTTTTTTTTTCTGATATTTGCCTGATTTGAAAATCAGGTGCAAAAATTTGTAAAGTTTTGTCCAAACGAGAGAAGAAATCACTTTGATTCACTTGTATTGCAAAGGAAATGTAATAGTTATGCTCCTTCCACTTTAGATCTAAAAAAACCCCCGTATGTCCCATACGGTTCAAACCGTACTTTTCAAACTATACCAATTGATCTAACTAAGAAACTTTTGCCTGCAAACCTCAGATGACCAAAATATGAATTCTGGTGAAGTTAATCAGTGACTTTAGACAGCAAGTGTAACTAATTTTTTTAATGTGCTCTAACGGGTGAAGAAACGTGCTGCCATTTCTAAAAGCTGATTCACATGTCCTTAGGAGTTAGTTGGTTACCTGCTGCATATTGTGTTGTATATTCTTGGTAGGTATTTCTGGAGGAAACCATTCATGAGCAAAGAGAAGTACCAACAGTCCCTCAGTGGAGAGAGGAGACCTTGGGCTAGCTGCTGCGTGTGGCTTGTGTTTAATGCAGGCACCTACCCTTACCACGCTGGCATGCTCACTGGGACATGCCAGATCTGTTCCATTGGATCTGCTTCTCTCATTAGCCTGTCTGCCCTTGCCAAGGGCCAGTTTTCACCCTAGGCTGGCTGCGCTGGATGGGCTTCCTCTTCTCCTGGCAAGCAGCAGCCCACTGACATCTTGCTGGCCAAGCAGCCGTGGGTGACTGGCTGTCCAGGACTGAAAAGTCCAAAGACAGTGATACCTAACTCCCTCTTGAGTAGGGTACGTCCTATTGCACGGCTCATGGGCTCGATCTGCCTAACATGTTGCTGGTGCTTCTGGCATGGCCACCTACTTGCAGCCATGCTCATCGTGGGCTGGGAAACAGTGAGTATGGGTAGGCCAAGACTGGGCAGCATCCCGTCTGTGTTGGCTGCCACTGACGCAGGGGTGCCCATATGACCAGCACTAGCCTTCTCGGGGGCTTGTTTCACATATCACTGATTGGTCAGCTGCCCTCCTCTATTTTAGGATCCTCCGTGAGTGATGGCTGAGCTCATTCACATTTTACAAGGCCCAAGGCAGGGCCAGCACCCAGGCTGACTTGGTGACCTGGGCTGGAACTGCAGGGTGCCAGAGGAGTCAACATGCCAACAGGGAGGCTTGCAAAGTAGCCCAGAGAAAATATTTAGGATAGGGTGTGCCTTAAGCTGTGCCATTCTCAGGGCAGAGCGCCAGGAGCTACTGCTCTCTTAAAAATTTGCAAGTCTTTACTCTCTTCTGGGGACGAATGCCTCAAATCCTTGTATTTTCCTCCCCTTGGTATTTTTGAAGTATTTTTGTCTTATGAATATGTCAATAGCCAGGTCATGCAGCCAGGTAGCAAAAGGCTGTTCCCTGCTCAAGACAACTTAGGTCAGCATCTCCCACCTCCCCAGGCTGTAACACATGCAGAGATGGGGCATGGGGCACTCACGCTTCTCCTGGAGAAGCTGTCCCTCTAATCATGGCATTGCTAAACACCAAGTAGAAAAGAGAAAGACATCAGAGGTAACCCAGGGACAGGGGGGTCACAGTGTTCCTCTGGGGACAGGGGACAGGCTGTGCTCCAAGCCCTTCCCCTGGGGCACATCTCAGATCCCGCCTCTCATGCACAAGCTCACCAGCTGTAACCGTGGCTTTACAGAGGCAAGTTCGTTCTTGTACTCTTTCTCGCTCTCAATAAACATTTATTTATCCCATGCAAAGGGAAGCAGCATAAATAGGGGGTTGTGCCTTCCTAGAGAAAGGCAGTCACGTACGCCTGGCTATCATGGCACATTCCTGGCTAGGAGTTTGACATCGCCCTTGAGTTGGGCTCTACTGCTGGGACAGGCGGAGGAAGCGAGGTGTGAGATAAGAGATCAGCCCCCACGCTGCTCAGTGTTGTCAAGGCAGGAGCATGTCAGGGCGTGCTGAGAAGCAGAATGCAAAGACCCCAAAAAATGTGAGTTTGGGAAATACCGGCGTATTCAAAGTGAAGCTGCTACATCAATTTTGGTGAAAAGGAAAGCTGCAGAAACAGTTCATCTATTGTTTATGAGTGGTTTGTGGTATCAGGAAGTACAAAGTAGATACAGTGAAACCAAGAAGTATTTGCGCATTGTTAGATTAGGTCACCAGAGAAACTGAAAAAGAAACATAATGTTGTACTGAGCAATGTGACTGGGCAATGATTATATTCCTAAACCTACAAGACACAAATAAGTGATTTATAAAAGAAAGGCAAGAAAAATATCATGTTATTTGTTGGAATTGCTGCAATATCATGAAAGTGATTTGCAGAAATACCCCCAGCTTCCCAAGAAGTACCGCCTGTGTCTCATCCCATCCATAGCAGAAGAAAGCTGGCATGTGCAGCATGAAAGCACTGAGCGCATCCTCCTCCTTCTTTTGCCTAGCCTGGTGGCATAGCAAAGCACTTTTACCTTTCACTCAAATCAAGAGTTGAGATAATCTACCTGAACTGTTTTGCATCTTGCAGAATTAAGAAATTAGGGCTTTTTTTTTTTTTCCACCCATGCTGCAGAGGGTACCTGTTACTATTGTGTGAGAGCAAGTGCTAGAAAGCAGAGGCGAAATATTTTCTGTTATTCTCTGGAGCAGTTCAGCTCCAGCTCCAGAAATCTGTGTGTTCTTTTTATAACAGCACCTCTCCCTGTGGTATCTTAGCACTTGCTAAGAGGTAATCTTGGAGAGTAAATATATGTCCACTCCTCTGAGTTGCCTAGATTGGATTTGTCCTTCAATTCCATGTTCTGGTGGGATTGCTTATGTAACGGATTCTTTTTCTTCGTTAAACTAAGGTTATAATTCCATAGTATGGAGAATTAGGCAAACATTTCATATAATAAAACTACAGCTGGTGGGTGTGATGGGCTTTGGGCCAGCATCTCTGAACAGACAATGTTTTTTGTCATTTTGAGGAGTCAGGAAATCAGACAGATCTCCCAGAGATGAAAGGGAGTAAATGTGTTTCATTAAAAATTATTTTCTCAAGATGCTTTCAACAAAAATATTGAATGTTGGAAATTTCATTACACCTTTTTCAGCATTGCAAATGTAGGCCAGCAGGCCTGTTTTGAAGGAGTAAGGAGGAGGAATAGAAACAAAAGTGGATAAAAAGCTTCCAAAAAATCCCAAATGTGTATTTATTTCTCAGGCAAACAATCAGTTTAACACACATGTTGATGGAGAGGATTATTTCCTAGAAAAAACCCACCACTTTCCATTCAGAAAAAGAACTTTGCATGCACAGTTTTGAATGGCTGCATGAGGCACATATGCATAGTGTCATTTTGGTGTCTTGTGTTGGAGTGGCTTACCAAGGAGCGGTGAAAACTACCCATGAGCAAGCTGGTGAGCTCTGATCCTTCCCAGAAATACTCATTGAAAAGGTTAATGTACAAGGGTACGGTAGTGTCCACTTTCTGTAGATCTAGGCAGCATCTGTAGAGTCTGAATGGAAGCAGCTCCCTGTTCAAAGAAGGACACCCCACAAATCCCTGGCAGAGTGATGTCTTCTAGTGCCCCTGTTTAATCCATTTTCTTTTACCTTGTACATGAAGGATGAAATTAGCACAAACCAGACAATTCCACTTGCAGAAACATTGCTGTGGCCAGCCCTGCGACTAGACAAGACAAATCTTTGGCTCAGGCCAAAGGGGCTCAGTACAGGCTTTCATCTGCTTGCTGGCTGCAAGACCAACCATCCTGCTCAGCTGGGCTGGGGTATGACTAGGGCTGATGGAGCACTTGGCATAAGGAGCCAGCATCTCCTCCCAGAACTAGCCAAGCTGAAGGGCCACATGAGCAGATTTTGAGTGGTGTGAAGCAGAGCCAATGCTGCCTTTCAGAGAGGAGAGAGTTGATTAATTAGCTGCCCAGGCAGTGTTGTTTTCCTCCACAAAGTAATGTCTCCTTTGGAGCTGGGAGACATACTGCTGGTGGTGCTTAATCACTCATTCAGGACGCCAAGGTACGGGCTTAGCCCTGGGAGGACAATTAAGGCTTGGGAGTGTAATGCCGGGTTCCTGCGCTGTTGTCCCAGCTCGGTCAGGTTTCTTGTGGGGCCACAAGCTGGTCACTTCTGCCTTTCTGCCTTTGTTTGCCCACTTGAATGAGTTAAAAGATGGACTTTGTGGATTAGTTATTTAATGGATTCTATTGAGCTTTGCACATGCAGTGCATGATTTAAATATCCCCGTGGCTGTGCACATTCAGTAAAAGCCCAGGAGTGGTTGTATTACAACAGGTGAGTGTATTTTGGCAGCCCCGCTTTCACAGATGCATCAGGTTGCAAACAGAATTTAAAGTGATTTCAGATAAACCATCTGAAAACGTTACGAGCTCGCCTATTTGTTTGGATTAGCATAAGCTTTTCTTCCTCTCATCTCGTTTCTCCCATGTTTAAACAACAAATACATCTGAATTTACATGTAATCCTCATGTCTTTACCAATTCATCTTCACTGACAAAAGCACATCATTAAGAAAGAGTAGTATAAGGAAGCACTAGGCCCTGTTTCCAAATGTGATAAAAGCAAACCCATCCAAAATGGGGCTAGAGATTTAAATTTATCCTTCAATCACAATAAAATTGGTACCACAGAGCTTGCAAATAAAAAAAAAAAATAAAAAAAATAAAAAAATCTAGATTCAGGTTTGCCAAAGCATTTCTATAATTTTGGGATGCCTTTCTCAGTTCATAAACACTCACTACGTGTAAGCAGACCTGGTGTATGAAGGAAATGTGCAGTTTAATCTATTATTGATTATTTTTACAATTTTCAAAAGTATCTGGAGTGTATCTCGGGACAGAAATGGAGAAGCTGAATGTGCAGCACATTCCCTGGGGAGCTACCAGTGCCAATTCCACCTGCAAAGTAACAAGGGCCTGATCCAAGCCCAGTGCACCCGGGAGAAGAGGAGTGGTCATAACCTGATACCCCAATTCAGTAGCAGTGTGCAGTCAAACAGGGCATGTTTGATTTGGGGCTGGGGGGGTGGGTTGGTAACAAGGTGGGCTTCCGTGAGAGCCCTTGTTTTTAGCCAAAGGAGTGTCTAGGAGGTGAAGCAGCTCATCAGTGGGAAGTTGTAGAGAGATCCCTGAAAAACAGTCCAGCTGTGGCTTGCTCTGCCCCAGCCAAGGCTGGGACTGCGGGAACTACAGCCAAAGGTACCACCAACCAGACCCGAAAGTGATTTTCAGAGTGAGTGAATTCAGTGGGGGAAACTAAAAATTGCTTTTCAGGAAGACTTCTTACCAGAAGGAAGATATAAGTGTCAAAATCTTTAGAAAAACTATCTTTTTTACTAGAATTTGGATACTCAGTTTCTCCTCAGTTTCTGCCTGACCTACCTTAGGGAAGATAGCAACTACTGGAAGGTATGGTTGCTGGAGGCACAGAAATGCATAGCTTGGTCATGACCAACTGGGTCAATAAAAGCAGAGGGAAGCGAGGCACCAGGAGTAGCCTGGTGCCGCTCTTGTGCTCTGGCAAGAGGGACTGTGCAAGAGGAAATGTACAGGGAAACCTGTGGCACATATACATCGTCAGAGGCATCAGAGTGGCCATGCTGAGTCAGACTGTTTGTCAGTTTGGTGCAGTATCGAGCCTCTGACCACAGTCATAGTGGACGTGTAAGCCAGACTACAAGAACAGGTTAGGTGTGTTTTCCCAGAGTATTCTGCCAGCCTTCAAAAATTTGCAGCTCCTACTCCAGAAGGGTTATTCTGACATTTTAAGGCTACAATGGATGTTTTTGAATTCACCAGACTGCTTTTGATCCAGTGTGAATGTTTCACCCTCTCTCTACAAAGAAATTCTGACCCGGCCACCCTCTGGTGTCACCTGGTGGGATTCCAAACTCATGTGTGATGACCAACACTGATTGTCTACCCACCTTCTGATGCTGCTTGGTGGACCTCTAGCACGTCCATCCCTGGACATGTCCTTTCCTGGCTGGAGAGACCTGGTCTCTGTGGGTACTCCTGGTGTAAAAGCCATTCCACACTTTTAAACGTCCTAGTTACACATCTCTGAATCTTTTCCTGTCCTCTCATATTTGTGATGAGGACAGATGTGCCCTCTGCTGAGCAATACCACAGTTATGAGGTGCCAGCACTATCTCTGTTGCTGCAAAACCAGCCTTGCACCCAGCTCTCGTCAGTGCAGGCCTGCCCTACTTCCCCTGCCCCACTCCTCCTCATCCTCCTCCTCTCCCCAGCTGCTCTGCTTTACCTGGAGCTGGGCAGGGGATGCTGCACCTGTATTCCCCTTCCTGTCACCCCTTGTGAGGATGCCCATAGCCTCTGCAGCTGAAGACCACGGCACAAACAGGCTGCAGGGTGCTCGGAAGCTCCTCAGCAGGAGTGAGTGCCCCAAGGAACCCCAGCTGGGGTGGAAGGTTGTGCCACCACAGCTCCTCCTGGGAGGAGGTTGCCCAAAGGAGCAGATCCCTTCCCTGCCAAAGAGGGTAAGCTGGGCAGGGAGAGAACTCAGAGAAGGAGGTGTGAGAGAGAAGACCTTTGCCCTGCGATCACTGGCCCCATTTTCACATTTGGTACTTGATGCCATAGCAGTGGTCTTTTCCCCCAGCATGTCAGTCCTGTGAAATGAACGTCACCCTTCTCGCATTGCCCAGACTCACAACCATAACCCTTGCTCTTGCAAAGTGCCCAGTCTTATTGCTGTGCCACACTGTGAGCTTGCAGCTGGTTTTCTGGCTCTACCCCACATCATTCCCCCCACAACACTTTTCCAACACTGCTGCTTTCCAAACCCCTCCAGCCCCATCAAACAGCTACACATGTTTCTTCATTTCTTCTGAGTGTATTAGCTTGTGTTGCCCAGGCTGGATTTTATTACTATATCCTCCAGATAAGGCTGCTGCCTGCATGATAGAGTCTTTGCCTCCTACTATGAGATTAGCTTCAAATTTAATTTAGGAGCTATTCATCCCCTCTTGATACCTACGATTAACAACAAAAAAAGTAGAATTCAACAACTGAGATTCCCAGCACCCTTCGGGTACCTGTCCTTATTTTGGTATATGGTTGTTAACCGTTTGGTTTTATCTATTTACAGTCCTTGAAGTAGTGTTCAGTGTACAGAGCAGCTCTCTGACATGCTATTAATCACCTTCTTTGAAACGACTGTAGAAAAGATATTGGGCTGTGAGCCAGTACTTTTGGGATCATGTTAACAGTTTGCTGTCGTATTTCTATCACTTGTGCTGTGCAAAATAACCCAAGATGTCCCTCCTGCAGAGTATTAAGTAAAGATTGCAGCCCCTGTGATAAGGGAAGATTCTGACAAGCATTAATCTGCAGAGAGCAGTTCGGTGGGAAGAAAAGGGCAAGAGCATGGCCCAACGGCCTTTTCTAGTGCAGGGGGTGCTTTACGTAGGTGTATGCACATTTTGGGAGGAACCTTGTTTCCCCAGTGTTCTCTCCTTGCTACAAATATTGGGGTGTGTTCAGGTGGTTTTCAGCATCCAGAGCTTTCATTTTGTGCAGATTTAGAAAATCCTTAATTAAACAACAGAAGGCATGTTATCCTGTCTCCTTTCATCAGCTTGGTATCCATCAACTACAGCTGGCACAAACCAATTATCCCTGTGGCAACCACAGTTTTTGACAGCTCTTGACACAGACCACTTTCGACATGTAGTCACCCCACGTTATTTTTGTGCTTTTGCAGATGATCGAAGGCTGCACTGTGCACCTCCTTGTCTTCAGGGAAGAGCTGCTGGAATTGTGCAGCGATGACAGTCAGGAAAGGACCTTCAAGACTGCTCTTCACCAGCAGCAGCAGCTGGTGACTGCGGTCCAGCAGCCTGTGGTGCACCATAGGAAAAGTTGAGTGTCCTCATACTTGAGAAGAAGAATGTTTCCATCAGGTTGAAGCTGATGCTCCAACTTCCTTATGGCAGCCCAATGCTGCCAGTGCCACTGAGATAAGCCAGTGTGATGGGGCAGCCCTCCTGTTGTATGGTAGGAGTATGATGCATGTCCCACTGTGTAGGTTCTGGGAGATGGGATGTTGTCTCAAGCTGCCTACGAAGTGCTGTGATCGCCTGTAGGCTGTGGAGCAGTATGCAAGACAACAGAAACCTGTTGCAATGTTTGAGGAGGGGAAAAAAAATACCAGGAGGTCCTTCAAGGCACCAGTGTCAGTTCACAGCTAATTAGAGGGCAGGAGGCACTTCCCAGGCTAATGACTGGACTGGCTCTGCTTCATGGCTGCTCTGCAGCTGACAAGTTGCTGGTCACTGGGTGCTCTGGTGCCAGGCTGGGCATCTCCACCCCATGTGACAACAAGCTGGCCAGCAGCCCAGCAGTTGCTTCCGATGCAAAGAAAGGGCGGCTCGAAGGGAGATTTAGCATTTTTCTTAGTTTGATCCACTTATCCTTCTCCAAGAGCCCGAGCCAAAAGCTATCGACTTAAATAGGCTTTACGTTGAGTTTCCAGTTTGTTGGAATGAAGCACAGATGAAATGGTCCCAAATGTCCTCATTTATAAGAATATTATTTATTTTCCCTCTATGCTTAATTCCATGATCTAACAGAAATACGAAGCGTGTAGCAGGACATAGTCACTATCTTAAGGACAAAAAATTGTATTTTTCTTCACAACACCTCCCCACAGATTTTTAGTCCAAATCTTCTCTAATGGAAATCAATGAGCATTTTAAAAGTGGGATCAAGGAGGATCCAGAGCAGAGTCCCTCAACGCTTTTTGTTTATCTCAGTAAGCTACAGCTCTGGCTTGCAAACATGGGTTTAGGTTTGCATACTTTTCTCCCTTCTTTTAATGGAAGCCTTTGTTAGCATAATTTCTGGATAAATTTGCAATATACAGGCTTTTAAAGAATCAATATAGAGATTGTCAAAGAGTCAAGAGTCTGATTTCCCACATGCACAAGAGGTTGTTGTTTTTTGGGAATGAGAAACAGAATACCAAGTACTAATCTGAAGAGTAGGAGACAATTTTATTACCAAATGAAAAACCTTCTCAAATTCCCGGAGTTTACATTTAAAATGACATATCTAAGAACTTGAGGTTGATATTTCATATGTTGCATTTTAGAAAAAATTTTCCCCAAGTACACTTAACTGAATTGATTTTTAAAAAAACTCTCTCTTCAGTTAAAAAGGTAAAATTTTGTAAAATTCTTTATTAAAATTGGATGTATTTTTGCAAAGCCCAAAGACATGATCAGATGCTTGGATACCTCTTTAACACACTGGTAATTTAGGCTTTTTAATTTTAGCCACTGGAGGGCTCCCCAATTTTTTAATTAATTTATTAGGACATTATGAAAGAATGGAGGAAAGAGCTAAAGCAGAGTGGTCCTAGTCACTACCACAATCTCTACAAATTTCATGCAAATTCCAGGTATTCTTCTGTGTATTCCTCAACCAAAATACTGAAAGAGAATACTTTTAGTATTTCTGGTAGAATAAATATTCCACTATGAGCTGGCCAGCTAGCAAGACTGGGTGTGACTGCCTAATTAGATAGGCATAAAAATACAAGAAAATTAAAGTTTCAGGACTTGGTAGCATCACATGATCAGGAAAATTCCCCATAAGTTTTACTTTAATGTATCAGTCATTTACTTCAATATATCAGTTTTTCATGTAGATGATTTACATTATAATTTCAGCTCCTCATACTCCAAGCCTGCCAACTCACCCCTATACTGCCATTTGGCTGATATGCTCCTCAGAGATAGCTGGCCAGAGAAACTGTCTTGTTGTTTGGTGGTTTTTTAAAAATAATTATCTACATTTTCTATATTGAAGATGGTTGATCATGGCCAGATCACACTGCAGCACAGAACAGTCTACTCCTGCATCCTGCTCTGGCCATTGCACTCTGAACACTGAGTTAACCACCTTCCAAGGTCCTATTCTTCGCTCAAGGAATGACTTTCCTTTAAATGGAAGAAAAAAAGGAGAGCAAAGAGAAGAGAGAAGACATTCCAAGATGAAATTGTATTAAGAGTGCCTGGTGAACCAAGAACATCCTGCTTTTCCAGAATTGGAGGTGTCTCAGACTGTGCAGGGCACAGACTCTTGCAGTCACACATACAACATTTGCTTTGTTGGGTATATGGATGACTATAGAGGCAGCACCACCATCCTGTTTCACTCCTCTGGATGCATAAGCCATCCAAGAAACTAAATTAAAGTTTGACTCCACCTTTACAGCCTTAATCACAGAAAAAAAAGCAGAATCTCCTAAAATAATGGTGCTTACCCATACTTACTGTGGTCAAGGGACTTGCTGGTTGCCCTGCCATATCCATGCCCATTCTTGTCAGAGACCTGGTGGTGTGCCCCTTGCCAGAGCTCACTGCACTTGTGTTCCCTACAGAAGGAGAGGCCAATAACCATTTGCAATGAAACATTTGCTGGTGAATACAGGAGGACAAATCATGGGCATGCCTGTCCCACCGGCAACCACTTTGTCAGAGCTAGGCTTGAACTACTTTTATACACAGTGTTGCAAACCTCTCCATCTGACTGACCTGCCCAGCTGCCTTGCCAGCACCATCCTGATCAGGCACAGACCCAGCGATCTGGTATGGTTAGGATGATGCAGCTATGCAGAAATTGGAATGTCATGCAGAAAGCAATGTGAACAGGGAAAAAGCTGAATTGTGTGGCTCAGATTTGCAAATTAAGGCACAGAGAATGCAGACACCCATCAGTGTAGATGTGTTCAGTGCATCCTTAGGAAAGAAGAAATGAGTGGCATCAATATTTCCCTCAACTCTTGTCTTTCATATTACCTTTGTGCAAGGCTACCTGTATCTCACCACAGTGAGCAGTAGTTGTAGACTCCTTAGCAAAGAGGCATATTTGCTGCTAATAAAATACTATCCCAGATGAAGGGCTGGTAAAATATTTAAATATCAGACATTCCTCTACTCTTCAGCTTCCCACTTGGCACAAATCACTGCCATGATTTGGAATCTGATCAAACATGTTTCATAGGTACAAAGAGGTTAAGTTATAAAGAAGGATTAATCCCTTTACAAGACCAGGCTAGCTGGAATTTCTCTTTCCCCTTTTCAGGCTGCAAGGCTCTCAAACTCTTTTCCACATAGTGCTTTTGTGGAGGATTTTTTCACAAACATGACTTACAGCCTTTTGAGGCCACGTGTTTTAACTCGGAGATCCAGCAGCTGAAAATTCCTATTTATCCACAAAGCGAGCACTACTTTGCCCTTGGCATTATGAACATCTTTGCAGTAACCTTTCAGCATATCTTGAACTTGACCCATACAATAGCAGACAGAGTCACAGTGAGCCCTGGGACCAAAAGAGATGACAAACAAAGGTGGCAAGTCATGCCAAATGTAGTATGGATTTCTACACCTAGGTGGTGCAAATGGAGTTCCCTTAGGACATGGAAAGTGGACAGAATCAAGTGGAGCACATGGTGACCTTCACCTCATGTCATGGAGGTATACATTTGATGGCGATGAAGGCAACGCTTCAATTACAGGTGGTGTGGCACAACATTGGTTTTGTTTTAAATGGGCTGCCCCATCATTTCGATGGGTGTCCCTTAGCACTCTGTGAGAAACTGTGAATTATCATTTCCTATATATCTTTCTTCCCACCTTTTCTGATCCTGAAGGCTTCTGTCACATGTCCCTCACTTCTCTATCAAGAATCCATGTAAATTTTGTATGTTCTCACCAACGGCATCAGTATACTGGAACAAAACAACTGCAGTTTTAACTGGAGGTTTCTGCAGTGTGGGACTAGAGTTTGAGATTGATTGCTTCCTCTTACCCAGCTTCTCTCCTTCCTCAAATTACTATTTCTCACTTCAAACAGGATCTAGCTGTCTTCAGAGCAAAGCTATGTTAAGCCCATTGGGTTCACCTACAGAGGCACAGCCCATGTGCTGCAGAATTTTTCATCTAAATAGCCAGAGACAGAGGGTGGGAGAAGGGCAGCAATAGCATATCTGCTCTGAGACGGGAAACAACCACAAACCTGTGAGAGCCAACTTGCTGGAGCAAGCTGTGAAAGTTACTGTGGATCTTGATCTATCTGTTGGGTAACCCTCCCCACGCACACACTCACACCTCTTGCCCAAGCAGGGTTCCCTGCTGTGATGCCTCCCCCTGGGACCCTCGCTGCCAGTGCCAGCTCTGCAGGGAGCACTTTCTGCCCCACACCTCAGGCACAGAGATGGAAGTCCCTGTACTTGCCCTATCTTGGAGTTGCTGGTTGACCACCCTGTCTTCTCTCCCCAGAACTGTCTGGCACTGAAACACCAAAGTCACCCAGCAGTGCTTTAGGCAAAAGCTGTTTCTTCTTTGCTCTAGGCAAGTCTGGTTCTTTTGTTGCCTTTTGAAGAAAGATTCCCTCCTATTTCGCTCTGGAAGCAAACCCATTTGGCACCAAACAAATGTTATCAAAGTAACTCTGCAGTCTGAAAGGGAACTTTTCACCTCATCCAGAGCCAACGACCTGCCCAGCTCACCCTGGTGCCCTGGGATGAGCCCTGAGCCCCACCACATTTCTTCTTTTAGTCATCACCATAGCAGAGCCACAAACACAGAGGCACAGAGAGTCATCTTCCAGAAACATGTCTTGATAATTAGCTAAATAAATTAATTTAAACAACAATTTGGCATTAGAGCTATCATGGAACTTTAAAATCATCAAATGTTCAATGATTTCCTAGAAAAGCTTTGAAGTGGTACTTTTAAATTCAGCTCTCCAGCTGCTATCAGCAAGCTGCAGAATAGGGTATTTGCATACCCCTGGCTAGGATGCTGGCAGCCTTCCTGTCTATTATTTTATTGGGTCTAGATGTAGATTGTGGCAATAATGTAAAGGTTTGTCAAAGTGTTTTTTACTGTTTGGTTTTAAATTTACATTACAAACACCTCTTAAAAAAGATTCAGTTAATCTCAGCTTGGCCTATTGCCTGGGAAATTTTCTGTGTGGTGTTTAATATTGAATATCACTCTTGAAGATTTCTTTATTTGTTGAAGTGTTTATAATTATTTCTCTTTGCATCCCGATTTGAAATTGGTTATTCCATGTGTACACAGGTAAGAATGCAGCTTTTCCTATGCTTCAGGCAAAAATTACCATTATTTTGTTAATCACTGAAAAGCTATTGCTAATACATTAGCCTGCAGAAGATGAGAAAGGGGGAACTGAAAGGTTTCTGTAAGAATGCCTAAAGAAATGGCAGAAACATGATATAGCTTTCAAACACAGACAAGGCTTCATTCTTTCTGTCTTGTTTGATAAAAAATGAACCACATAGTGAATGCTGTAGCTTCATGTTACTCCTGTCAAATCTTTAGTAAGTGGGTGTCCAGGGAATTGGATCATAAGCAAAGGGAATGTTCCTCTCATTTGAAAGGTTTCTCATTGTGTTTATTAATTTAACCATTGATTTCAAGAAGGCAAAATATGCTGTTTTCAAAGGGATTCAACAAAGTGAGATCTGCCTGACCCCTTTACAGGCTATTCTGAGAGACACATCCTATGTATCAATGGAAATATCCAGAAAGAATATATGTGGTATAATTATTCATAAAATAGAGCTAAATCACTGAGCAGTTACACATCACTTAGGCTGAAAATATCTTCAATTAAGGTAGGAATGAAGTAATATCACATTTTATGCAAGTTCCCATCAATAAGCCTGACACATGCCAGCTCCCATTTAATAACATATTTTACTTCTAATAATTCTCCTTTTTTCTTGGTTCAAAAAATGAGGAAGAGGGTTCAACTCCTCACAGAAGTGAAATGTGGTTGTAGGAGGAATTTAAGGTTTCATGTTCTAGGACATAGAAAAATCCCCATCTGAGGAGGCTAAGATGCATTTTCCTGTTTGGAAAGGAGCACCAGCACGACTGGGATGCCTCATCACTGGGCACAGGAGATGGGACAAGAGCATTGATTAAAATCACCCTGACAAGTCCTGTGATTCATGCACCTCCATTTCTGTCCCCAGAATGTTTGGGAGGTCCTTTCTGTGTAAGCCACTGTTAACTACCTCCTGTAACTAAACCAAAATGGGCATGTGTTGTGGTGCACAAGTATTTTCAAAGCACTAGGCTTTCTCAGATTAAGTGAATAAATACAATTTTGTCCTGAGTTGCAACTGGGGAGGGAGAAAGATGTCAAAAGCAAAGTGCAGGAGGTGGGTTAGGATTGGGGAGTCATCCTGAGTGGTGGGCCCCAAGCAACCAGAGCACCCTTTCCAGCCCAGGTAACACGCTGCAGGCAGTGAGTCGGAGAGATGAGGCTCTTTGCCTCTGTTAAGGATCCTCGATCCTGCTCTTCATTGATTGCAGGGATGCGCTGCACATAATCCCACCCCCAGCACTTGGATCTCAGTGTCTGCAGCAAGGAGAGAAACCAGGCTAGGAAGGCAACTGAGAACATCTAGAAACCATTCCTGTGGGGAGCCATACTAAATCCAACCCCACACAAGCATGCTCAGTTAGGAAAGAGAAGGGCTGCAGCTCCTGTCAGGCAGATCTAACAGCAGTGTAATCGGAGAAAAAAAGCAAATCCATCCTGCAGCAGCCCTTAGGAAGCAACTGCAAGGCTGCAAAAACAGCAACGTGGGCAGCAGCAGCTAGAAACCTATATTTGCATGTCAACTCATGCTTCTCTCCCTCCATTATTTCTCTCACTGAAGGGGTTGCAAATTGGGATTCGGCCATTTATGTGTCTAGTGCCATTTCAGGCACCCTCAGGTTACAGAGAGGTCTGCACAGCACTGGCAGGGCCCTGGGAGCTTTGATTCTCTGGACCCGCCGCTGGAAACTGGGTAGGAGAACAGAGGAAGTCTCAAAAGGCATCACACCCCCATGTTAGGCAGTTAGCTCAAGGTAAACTCAAGGAAATCCAAACAGGTGCACGAATCTAGCATTAAAGGAATGAAAAGTGAAATCCAACAAATTGTTGTCTTCAATGTTCTAAATTTAGTTTGCATAAACACACACACATACAAATATGTTTGTTTATGTTTGTATAAAGAATTACACATAAAACCCAAAATGTATTTTTATAAAATAAAATAGCGTATTATTACATACCGTGAGAATCATAGAATCACAGAATCATAGAATGGGTAGGGTTGGAAGGGACCTTACAG
>NW_010289023.1:41342-47256 GCF_000700745.2 Antrostomus carolinensis | reverse complement strand
AAAAGTCCCTCCCCAGCTTTCCTGCAGGCCCCTTCAGGTATTGGAAGGCCACTGTAAGATTTCCCCGGAGCCTTCACTTTTCCAGGCTGAACAGCCCCAACTCTTTCAGCCTGTCATCATAAGAGAGGTGCTCCAACCCTCTGGTCATGCTCGTGGCCTCCTCTGGACTTGGTTCAGTAGAAATAACACTTTAAATCAATTGAATGTGAATTACAACAAATTCTGCATAGCAAATACCTTTGTTGAGATGTTTTCTGATGCACCTAAGCACTACTGGTCTTCTAGGAGACACTCAGATTTGGCAAGCTGTTTGGCAGGATTGGCAAGCTGTTTGACAGGAATGCTTTTCATGGTCTTCTTGGCCTTTTCTTAGGTATTGCAATATGACAGCCCCATGTACAGCCTGGTCTTGTTCATCACACAGGAATAAAGTTACTTTTCTCTCCCAATGACATTGCTGTGAGGGTTTTAAGGAATGGGAAGAGTGGAAGTAAAACTTGAGCATTTCTTGCTGTCTCGCTAAAACCTATTCATGTTGCTACACTCTCATTTGATATTGCCCTTCTGTATCCTGCTGATATTTCCTAACAGACCAGTTCTCCCAGTGCTCATTAAAGAAAAAATGGAAGCAAGAGGGACCAATGAAGCTGCAAATTAATACTGATGAAAACGTAGGAGGACAGAAGTATTGCCATAAGTCTTTCCTATCCCAGGATGTGCTCCAGTAGGGAAACTATCTGCCCTTCCAAACTGCAATCTAACAAAGGCAGGATTCATCTCTGACTGTAAACTACCCAGAAAACCTTAAGTGTAACTCTGTTATACACACAAAAGATAACATTCTTCAGAAATGTCATGATTTCTTAAGTAGATACTGTTTGCAACAGGTCGGAAAGTTTAGGCAGAAGAGATCCTCACAGAATATTTATTAGGAATTTATATTACGTTTTGTATGATATATCTGTTAATGAAACTAACCACAAAAATAAAGAAAACAAAAAAGCTTTTGTCTTGTTGAAATTAAATGCTCAAACATGACTTCTGTGAGAAAATTAAAAAGTACCAAGTCAACATTTCCCAGAAATTTTAGGTAGTGTAAAATTTGAAATTTTTGTCTCTTGGTTACAGTTGAGGAGGACTTTTCCCCTGCCTCAAACATCTGTCCTTGGAAAGGACACTGAGCTTCCTAGCAAGCTCTGCTGTTGTGTTGTTCACCTACATTTCCAGTTTCCTGAGACAAACAAATATAATTATCTTTATTGACTCTGGTCTCATTGGCATGAGTTGGTTGACTTCAGCTGTTCAGAAGCCACTTAGAAATTGTAAGTTGTCTCTGAACAAGGCAGTGGCTTCCCTCTGGCCTTCATTACACCACATCTTCATGAAGGGGAGAGGCAGTAATTTCAGTGTTATGCTTCTTAAATAACATTAGAAACTTTATGGTTTGCAAACGTTCGCTCACCTCTCTCTGTGCAGCCTCTGGGTACAGCTGTAAGAGATATACCTGTATTTATTGACCTGTAAACTGGCTTTAAAATACACCTAGATGACCCCTCCCAGCTGCCCTCCATCGCTGTTCTCAGTTATATTCTTGTGGTTGGGAACAAATGGTCTTGATTTCTCTGGAGCTATGGGATCTGGTAAATGAAGTATGAATGTGATTTTGCACCGAATGTTTGAGTCTATAAAAGTAGTGACCTAATGCATGGCATTTGTTGATACCTTAAAAATATCATCAACCTTTGCACAGATAACATGGCCCAAAGCCCACAAGCAACTCTAGAGAGCAAGGGTGCAGGAATAGGGTTGCCATAAGACTAGCTGGGAAGTCTCGGAGAGAAGGAGAAGCACAAGGGCACAGGTGATGCATCAGATGAGCTCTGGTCTGAATGCATTTCAAGTGCAGTAGCTCAGCTGCAGATGCCGGCAGCGCAGGGCACACATTGTACATCTGATCTGCCTGCCAGCAGCAGGTTTGCTGCCACCATCCCTGTAAGCTGATCAGCACAGGCAGAGCATGTCTGCCCACTGTGTCTGGTCCTCTGCAGGCACGTCGGAGTAACTGCTGCCGCTTCCATCAATTTGCCAGGTATCTCTGTACAATGTGCCCAGATTCTCCAAATGCTGCTCAGAGTTTGTGACTGGACATGCATGGGACAGTTCAGGCCAGTGGCAACACTGTAGAGCTGCAAACAAAATGAAAAGTGAGTTATGACATATGAAATCTCATGCTAGATGCCATCATGCTTAGTGTGGGGACAGCTACGGCTGCAGTCCTGGTTCCTGAATGAGTGGCCTCACTCTTTTCATTAATGGTGTGGGAGAGCTGTCTGACTGGAACAAGTTACACTTGGCTTCATAAGGGATGGGGAAGCATCTATGCATCAGGAAATGCCAAAGAGGACAAGCATAAAGGAAGGAAAAGGGCATAAACTTTGTGGGAATCTGCAAGACACCTTTCACATGTGTGAGGAGTCGGTGCGGTGCTCTGCCACCCTGCACCTGTGAGTTTTTAAGCCACATGGGCAGAGCGAAGCAGCTTCAATCCTATCAGCAGCAGCCAAAATGAGGTGGATGAGATGGCTTGCCTGGCGCTGGCTGCCCAGCTCCTCCCACAGTGCCACCCGGCAGGGATTGGGATCGGCTCCCAAAGAAGTGACTGAGTGGTTGTGGGTTTTCAGCCTGGCCTGCTAAAGCAAGGAGACGTGAGGGGTAGCTGAAGGGGCAGTGACAGCTTCAGTTTTAATGTGCTGCTGCATGGGGGTCAGAGTCCTTATAGAGTCACGGAGCTAATGGGGCCAGTAAGGTTTTGGCCTGGACAGTAGAAGAACAGGGGACCTGGTGACGGCAGCAGCGCTTGCACTTCTGCCTTGCTGAGCCGGGGTGAAGGCGATTGCCTGTGGCTATTAAAAGGCACTGGCATTGCCCAACAGGACCCCTAAGAGATGAGCTGATACTTGCCCCTTCAAAGCAGGCTGAGCTCTCAGTATTTTGAGAGAAATTATGGGGCATCAAGTGCAACCCGTGATGGAGGCAGGGGCCATGGATGTGAAAATCAGGCTCCCAAAGAAAGCTCTTGGTTGGAGATTTTGTCGTGGGCCCCTCCCTGTTGCCCAACTGCAGCTGAAAGACCTGATGTTTATTTTTGTGGAAAATATTGCCATTGTTGTTGGAACTCCCCATCCACAGTGGCTGCCTTGGCTCCAGGGAAGGCCTTTGCTCCTCCAGTGCTGAGGGAGTCGGCTCTTGGGGATGCAGGACACTGGTGGAAGCAGCTCTCACATGGGGCTCAAATGGACAAAAGCTAAAAAAACCAGGGAAAACGTGACTCAGAGTTTGAAACTATGGTGGTTCTGTGGGATAAACATTATTTTTAATATAGTGGCTATTTTTTCATGGGCAGTGCACACTCAGAAGTTCCCATATGAGTTCACTTACCACAAATCGTTACTTTAGTTCTGACGCAACATATTATACAAACACAGCACATACAAAATCTATAGAGAGAGTGTGCAAGCCTGTAACTGGTTTTGCAATAAAGGAAAGAATTAATTGAAACACCAAAACAACTCTCTAAAAATCTCATGAAGCAAAACCAGGTTGAAAAGTGTTTGTGATAATACCAATGCAATTTCTGTTTAATTCCATTAGGACTGAAAAATTACCAATAAATGACAAAGAAGTGTTTGCTGCACATCAGAAAGTCCAGATAATGTCAGATTTTGTTAGCTCTTTTCACATTATCTGAGCAGAATACTGCTTAGCCTCTTAGTGAAAGTAAGGTTCAACCCTGAGTTTGCTCTGTTCCAGGCAATAATATCTGCCGTTGGTGTGCCATGATTGCTAGGTATTTTTCACTGAATATACACAGTCAGTTCCTTCTACCTTTATATTTAAAAGTTTTATGGACAAGTACAATGTTCTATAAAACGGTACTGTAGAATCTGTGACTGCATTTGAATTCACACATCCCCTGGTTAACAATAAAATATATTTGTTCAAGGTTCAGTGGTCACCGACTATTAATTTATTACCTGTTGACAGTTTTGTTTGTGCTGTATCATAGAATGTGCAGGAAAGCCTGATTGACATTTTCTGAGAAGCTGCATTTTTATTTTAGCACATCTATACACACTATCAAGAACCCGAATTCAGTTGGAAATTTCTTTCACGTTAGTGGCTTTTCTCTGTTTCCTTTTTTTATAATAGTTCAGAAAAAAACAAGAGCACAACAGTAGAAAATGGGCATAAATAAGCACATGTATGTTGTCAAGATTAGAAAGCAAGCTCCAAAAAGCATTCAGAAGGAAACAAAGGGAGAAGGCTATCCTTGAATCAAATTACAACTCCTTTCAGCAGTGTTAGCAAACACTTTTCTGAAGTATGAATATTTTCCCCTTTTCCAGAACCATTTTTAAAATGTTTGTTTCTGCTCAGAAAACTGCCTAATATTAGGCTTACATCTAATTTATCCAAATCTAATCTCTGCATTATGGATCACTGGTTTGCTTCAGGAAAAAAAAAAAAACAACAGTCTAAGTATTGAAGAGCAGCCTTCTAATCTGAACTTGAAAAGTCTTCTCTGTGCGTGTGTGTTTGTGTGCAGACAGGCACGTGTGTGTGTGTGTGTGTGTGTGTGTGTGTGTGTGTGTGTGTGTGTGTGTGTGTGTGTGTGTGTGTGTGTGTGTGTGTGTGTGTGTGTGTGTGTGTGTGTGTGTGTGTGTGTGTGTGTGTGTGTGTGTGTGTGTGTGTGTGTGTGTGTGTGTGTGTGTGTGTGTGTGTGTGTGTGTGTGTGTGTGTGTGTGTGTGTGTGTGTGTGTGTGTGTGTGTGTGTGTGTGTGTGTGTGTGTGTGTGTGTGTGTGTGTGTGTGTGTGTGTGTGTGTGTGTGTGTGTGTGTGTGTGTGTGTGTGTGTGTGTGTGTGTGTGTGTGTGTGTGTGTGTGTGTGTGTGTGTGTGTGTGTGTGTGTGTGTGTGTGTGTGTGTGTGTGTGTGTGTGTGTGTGTGTGTGTGTGTGTGTGTGTGTGTGTGTGTGTGTGTGTGTGTGTGTGTGTGTGTGTGTGTGTGTGTGTGTGTGTGTGTGTGTGTGTGTGTGTGTGTGTGTGTGTGTGTAAGTAGGCAAGGGTACGTAGCCAGGAAGGCAACTGGATAATTAGGCAACTGGGGAAATAGGTCTAACAACCCTTCATCAGACCTCAGCCATTTCTCCTCGCCCTCCCCACGGCCACTGAAGGCCCCAGGTACTGGTCAGAGCAGTTCCCCCACATTGCTGGGAGCAAAGCAGGCGGCCAGTAAAACTCACCCGCGGGCTGGGGGAGTGTCAAGAGCGGTGATGGGAAGCTGGAAGTGAACCTTGTAGCTCTGACCAAGGGTTCAAGCCAGGATGAAAACAGAAGCTGGGTACAAAATCCAACTCTGAACTTGGTAGTTAGTGCAAGTGCCATAACCTAACGCTGGTCAGAAATGTGTCAGGTCTCCAGCTAGAAATTACAGCGACATTTACAGAAGCTGGCAGTGGAGGATAGGGAGTGGGCTGCTGAAGTGCAGCGGGTGCATGAGGCTGGGCAGGATTTTTCGAGTACTCTGAAGGTCCTATTCACAGGGGCAAGTGTGTAGTGACCCTCCACCAGCTGCATGCAGCCACCATCACCCCCACGGGGCAAGGATCTCTCCAGCTCCATCAGAGGAGGACCAGACAGTGAGTCTTCCCTGAGAGGGATGAACACACTTTAAGCTTTTGCTTTTGGCCCAAAGCTTTCCTGACGGTTTCACTGCCAGCACGTTTTAAGTCCGCTGGGATGAACAGTGGGGGAAACACAGTATGTCAGCGAGCTGCCTCCCATTGGATCCCATCTTAACTGTCTCAGGTCTCAGTACTGCTGTAGTTGTTCCCCAGGTGCTGGGGGAAGGGGGAGC
>NW_010289023.1:40987-41244 GCF_000700745.2 Antrostomus carolinensis | reverse complement strand
TGGAGCAATCTTCATCTTAAATTAAGAATTTTTTTTCCCTGCAATTACCAATTACCATAACAAAGAAACTGAAGGGGCTGATCTGATTTGTATTGAGAACGGTTTTGTTTCCAACTCTTTTCTCTTGTCTTGGGAATGAAACATGTAAAGTACTGGTAAAGGAACTTTCTGATAAATTGCTGAATTATAACTAAGCATTTGCAAGTTTACCTATATATCTATGTGTACATATATATATGCAGAAAAGCATAGAAGAG
>NW_010289023.1:13106-40968 GCF_000700745.2 Antrostomus carolinensis | reverse complement strand
GTCAAGTTGACAGATGGTATTTGTCTTACCTTATGACTAACAGTTGCCCTGAAAACTGACATGCTGTGTCTTTTTCCCTTGTTGTATTTTGCTATCATAATTTCTCTTACCCTCAACTGCCTGCCCCTGCAAGCCAAGCTAAGGAGCCAAAATCTGGAGTTTCCCAAAGAATTCTAATCACTGTACCCCACCACTCAAGGCAGACAGCAAGACTCTTGCACTCCGTGACACTCTTTGAGTTTTATACCAATTATTATAATGGCAGTAATGTCAGTCCTACAAATACGGATGAGGTAATACCTGCCTCCTCCTTTTCTTCTGCTTAACTTGTGATCAAAGCAGTCCCAGTTTCCACCTTGACTACTGTTAAGACCTATCTAATACGGCACATGTGCTGTGGAACTGATGCATATGGGCATGCTGCCTCCAGCTGTGGTTTTCTTGAAGTGTAGCATCCACCATGCAGGGTGTGCAGTAGCTGTGCAGGTCACTGTTGGGTTTATGTGGCAAGGCTTTGGTAGCGAGGGGCAGCATCTACTTCCCATGTGGTGCCACCAACCTGGGCTCTTTGCAGGGTCAAGATCCTTGGGGATCCTGTGCCTCTGGCTAAGCCAAGTGGAGTCCAGAAATGTTGAACTGTTAAGCTGTAATAGCCCTCCACATCTAGACAGATTTTTTTTAGGAAGAAGAAGGAGAAGGATATACCCACAGAAACATGGACGAACCTGCATTTTTGTAACCTGCACTTTCTTTCTCCTGGCTTCCCTTCTTTATAGAATCATAGAATGGTTTGGTTTGGAAAAGACCTTTAAAGGTCATCTCGTCCAATCCCCCTGCAATGAGCAGGGCCATAACTAAATCAGGTTACTCGATAACCTGACCTTGAATGTTTCCAGGGATGGTGCTTCTACCACCATTCTGAGCAATATGTTCCAGTGTTTCACCACCCTCTTTGTAAAAAATTTCTTCCTTCTATCTTCCCTCTTTTAGTTAAAAATCATCACCCCTTGTCCTATCACTAAAGACCCTTCTAAAAAGTCTGTTCTCGCCTTTGTTATAGGTCTCCTTCAGGTATTGAAAGGCTGCAATAAAGTCTCTCCAGAGCCTTCTCTTTTCCATGCTGAAAATCCCCAATTCTCTCAGCCTTTCTTCATAGGAGAGATATTCTACCCCTCTGATCACTTTTGTGGCCCTCCTCTGGCCCTGCTTATTTATCCCTCAGACATTTGAGCTGCATCAAAGATTTCTTTCCTTTTCCAACTCTGACTTTTCCATTTCACTTTGTAGGTCATTTTAGGCCCATGAACAAGTTTCCCTTTTTCTCTCTAACATTCAAAGTAACTTGAAAACATTCAATTAAGTTTCTGCCCTTATCTTCTCCTCTACTATGTTTGTTCCAACTTCCACCTGATGGCCCACTCTTCCCTACCACCCTTTACAGTAGCAGTGCCCTCCCTGGAAATGAATTCCTGCTATGTACCTTACCTTTTTTCCCCTCTCCTCCACCTCCAGTTCTTGTAAATCCATTTACTTTATGACATATTCCCATGACAGAAAGTGTATCTCTTCTGTGATCCTCAGCATTATACCTCTTGGGCTTCATTTGATCAAAATGTCTCCAGGGTAAAAAGCTTCTCTTCACTACTCTGTGTGCTTCAGTCGGCAGAGCTCCGATCCATACCTGCTTAAAGAAGCTTAAGTAATTCACATATGGTCAGGAAGAGCACTGTAAACATCATTTTTCATAAAAATGTGCACCAGGGAATACAATGTTGGTAGGCAGCTCTGCATTTGCATTATTGGGAAAGTATGATTCAAGGGACAATTGGTAGGTACTTATATCTCTGTCATGAACTCTGGGTTACAGTAAGATTTGCTTACTTTCCTGCACTAATATGCCCATGATGAGTGGCTGAGAATGAAAACTTGGGTGGATGTGGGTTGCAGCTATGCCAAAATCTGTCTTCTTGTTTGTTTGCAGATACTCATTCTAAGACAACTAACTTTTCTAAAATAAGTTATGAAAGTAAGGAAAATATCAGTTTGTTTGGCACAGAGGATTAAAAAGAAAAAAAATAGGCAATTTTTGCAACCTTTGACAATTTAGCCTTGTTTTCTTCTGAAGGTTCTCATTAACTAGTAACCACATTTGCAAAGTAGTCTAATTAAGAAACATTCATGAAAGAGGAGAGAGAAGGCTTTGATGCAATTGGTAGTTGTTAATAGTTTTTCTACAAGCACATTCTAATTCTTCATCATTTACCACAGCTGTGGAGTTGTAACAGCTGAGCCTGGATTCCTATATGGGAAGCAATCCTACCTTCTGTTCTTGCACAGGTGGCAAACAGTCTGTTTTCATTTATTTTGCTGTCTAACCAGCAGTCCCTCCACATGGCCGAGTGGTTTTACCTTATTCACTTCAGTTACATCCCTTTTGTATGTGAGGAACATGCCTTCCTTCTGCTCCTGAGACCAAGAACTTGCAGAGATACTGTGAAATATCCTTTTCAAGCGCTTTATCTGCTTTAGACACAGAGGATTTTAGAGATTACTCCAAAGCCTACTTTTTGTCTTTCTATAGTTCCTTTACTATTCTTTCTAGGCTATTTGTATTTCAATGTCTCAAACAATTCTACTCTTTTTCACAGTTACTTTGCTTCCTCATTTCTCCTGTGTCTTATTCTCTGTACCCAGCAGGTATTATTCTCATTAACCTCACCTACCTGATCCTGGAGCCTTCTTTCGGGCACAAAATTTAAAAACATAAACAGCAGGAAAAACTATGTTTTTGTGACAGTATCTGGACGTAATCTTTCTTTGTGGTCCTGGTTTTTAGCTAAAGCAGAACTGAGTTTCTTTTTCAGTAGTTAGAATAGTGCTGCGTTTTGCTTTTCAGCCTGGGACTTGTTATGATAGAAGGGCTGATAACATACCAGTGTTTGCATTTTTGTTGCTGGAAGTGAACGATTTCGTGTTTTGTTAGTCTGTAAGTGCAAGATTTAAGGGGGTGAGGAATATTTAAATTAATAAACTTAATTGATAGTTAGATATGCCAATGGGATATTCCATGTCATATCACGTCATGTCCAGTATATTAGTGAGGGGCTCTTCCTCTTTTAGCTCTGTCTGGATTTTGCTCAGCCTCTCACTCTTCCGGGACTGTGGTTTCGGTTCGGGATTGTCACTCCTCTGGGATCGTTATCTGGGAACAGGCCGAGCTCGGTCAGTTGGTGGTGAGCCGTTGCACTGTGTATCACTCATTTGCATATTTTGTTACTGTTATCATTATCACTACTATTTTAATATTAGTATTATTTTGAGTTTTCTTTTATTAAACTGTTCTTATCTCAACCTATATGCCTCCTTATCCTTGCCCCATAATCCTCTCCCTTACCCTCTTAGTGTGGGGGGGAGGTGGGTGAACGATTGTGTTGGCTGCTAGCCAAGGGCTAGCCCAGTAAAACTATAATGTTTGTGAATCTTACATTTTATTGACAAATACCGCATCAAGATCACCATCACATTTATGTAGGTCTCACTCTTGTTGGCATGTTAGACAGCATCTTGTGCAGCATTTGGAAGATGCTACAAAAGCACTGTAAATCAGAGCTTGTAAAACAGTAGGACTAATCATGACAGAGTGATGGGACTCTGCTTTCTGGTCATCCTTTTCCAATTCCCTGCTAAGTCAAGTGGACTCGTCAGGGCACTACATACTTCTTTTGAGAGATTTTTCTGATATTTAGAGCTGTTCTATGTTAATAGAAGATTTTTTCTTTTTGAGGGGCAGTTTTTCAGTATTTTCTAGATTTGGTTGCTCACCTCCTTTCAAGAGCAGCTCAGAGTTGGAAAAAACCAAATCTCTCCAAAGGGGAAATATAGCAGAAGGAATTTCTCAGCCACTCCTTGTGTATAGCGTCTAAGTGAAATCAGAAAAAGCAATTGGAAAAAATACTGTTTGCTCTTTTGTGGTCTACTCAAATATATCTATGAAAATAGGCTGCCAAAATAGATGGCTTTCTCATGCAGCATATATGAAGTAATACTGATATGGAGTTATTTTCTAAATCTTTCCCAAGAAAATCTGTCAGCTAGGTGAAACAGAAACTTCCCATGGAAAGTTTCATTTGACTCTATATTGATCCAGAAGGCTTACTAAGTGTGGAGTAGATTACAGGAGGTGAAAGAGGCTGAGTTTCATACTAACTGGTACTCAAGGATTAAAGCAGTCTCCTGAGATGTCGAAGACCCAAACTGAAATTCTTACCTCTCTTTTTAGACATAAATATTTGTCTAAATATATAAAACAGGATAGCTCCTTTTGGGAGAGAAAGATATTTCTTCAAAATCTGTTTGTCCAAGAAGCTGCTTGAGTCATAAGGAGCTCAGCCAGGCTTATTCATATTACCATCACATTCAGCTGATTTCTGTTCACAGAGTAATTTCCAGGATATTGTTTGTACTCAGGTGGAGATGCTTGTACTCTCTTACCTATGTTCTCAGTTTTCTTTTCACTTTGTTCAGAATGGAAAGTTACAAATTCCCAATTGTTTTAAACAAAGCAAAGCTCCTCAATTTTCTGGCCTGGGCCAAGTTAGAACTATGTAAATGGCTAAAGCCACAAGAATACTGCATTCTTCTGGTGTACTGCTGCACAAGGCAGGACCTATCAAACCTACATAGCATAACTGTCTTTTCTACAAATGTGCTTGAAATGAGATTTCTATCTTTTCATAATACTTAAGATACTTTACTTTTTGCTGCTCACAGCAAATTTGTGTATTGCTTTCCATTTATCCTCTGGCCAGGATGAAAGTCACTGGTAATGACGACTCAATCCTTTCTCACAGCTGATGCTCACAGTTCCATATGTGGCCCTGGGACATATATCCAGAGAGAGATCTTGTAGCAAGCTTACACTCACAGGGATGCCCAGATACCAGCAGAACATGTGAGAGAATGCATATGAAAGCAAGATGGTTAAACCCATTACTGGAAAAAAAACCTGCAGTACTGAGGACAAATACCTTCCAAGAGCTAATGAGTCCTTGACTAGAGTGGCAACAATGCATTTGGTTGATATGCTCTTACTTGTCTTAGCTAAGTCCTCTAAATCTATTAACTGAACTTTTGTTTTCAGTGTTAGCATTACCAGACTTAAGTATGGAATGAGGTAAAATGAGTTGCTGACATGTTCAGACACTGATCTATTATGAAAAAATGTGCCTCTCCCTGAGTGTGATTGGTAGTCATCATGCATTTCAGAGGTAAATAGCACCTGTGGTGAACACTGAATCCAGCCAGCAGGAGCAAAGAGTGTTTATTAAATCAGAAAATGTGTCAAGGTGGTTCCAGCAAAACCAGATAAATGAGTTCAGTTGTCCTACGTGGGGTCTCTATTGAGGTCCTCTCTTCGATGTGCTCCTAAAGCCCTGAATTATTATAATGACCCACATGGTCTATGGAATTTGAAAATGAATATTTAACTGTACTGATTTGTTGGTAGCTACATCAGAGGAAGATCCTCAATCCCATTTTGACAATGGGAACTGAAAACAAACAAACAAAAAAGATGGTTTAGATCTGCTTGCTAAGACTGCAATCTTAAATGGTGCTTGTGTTCACAATTTTAGAATAGGGGAAAAAGCCTTGCCATACTGGAGTAGAAGTCTCCATCCTCCATTTTAGAAATCTAGGATGAAGGATGCTAAAGCAAGAGCACATCTCACTGCACATGGGCTGCGAACATAAACCCTACCCGCATTGGAGCAAAAATCACAGTTCCGTACCTGACCTGTAAGCAGATGGCAGTTTTCTATATGTATTAACATGGAACTCAAGTCTAAGGAGATACATGTCATACATGTATGAATGCATCACTAGAAGAATTGATTTCTGCTTTCTAAACACTGTATTTAAAATAAGCAAGCAGAACTATAGTGTAGCTACTGAATGGCTTAGTGAACAACATATCAGAAAAGAAGAAGGATTCACAGTTCTCAGTTCACTTCTCATTTGTTGTAGCAAACTTTGAGTGACTTTTGTCAAATTGCTTCATCTTCTAGTGCCTCATATTCTTCATCTCTAAAAAGTCAGGATAAAAAGATCTTTTATAAGACGTTTGAGGCAAAGATTTGCTGTCTGTAAGTTACCTCCATTACCTTCCTAATGGAAATAGGCTTTTTAAAAAAATGAGCATTCAAAGCATGTAAAAACTGTAAGTTCCTGTCAAGAAACGTAAAAAGCTGTTTCAGAGATATTCAAGACTTTTGTAGCACTGGAGTTCTGCAAGGATGAAGCTGGGAGTACCTTTTAGGACCAAGGTTTTGTGCAGTGCAGGACAAGTTATAGAAGTTCCCTTATTTCTTAATTACTATGATTCTTGCTTTGTTTTGAAGCTAAAGATGATGCCTGTAGTGGTAATTGTCAGAGTAGGATGTGCTCAGGGATGAAGGTGGCTATCCCAGGGTATTCAGAGATCAAATAGCATGTCTGATGGCCTTCATCGGTGAGTACAGTTTGACACCTCCAGCGAGAGCCCACCTATGGTCTAAAGATCGTCAGTTTAGCAAGAGGTCAGGATGGAAAAGAAAGGGTGATTTTTTTGTAGGGCTGCTGTGTAACCCCTGTGTCGCTGCCCTTTGGGCACCATGCACCCTTCTGATCAACTTAAATCATGCAGAAGGGGTTCAGAGTGATGGTGAGCATGCACACGTGAAGAGTGGCGAAGGTTAGCAGTGGCACAAACGGGTGGGGACAAGTCAAAGGGAGGTAAGTTAAGGAACGGCAGAGACAAGGTGGAAAGGGGACAGGAAAGCTATGCAAGGAAAGAGTTCAGGTTGTTGTTTCCTAATTAGGATGGGAGCTCACTGCCACAAGAACTCACTGAGTCATTCACAAGATAATTGAGCTGTTGTAGGTGGCAGATTTTGGAAGAGATACAAAACCTGTTTCAGACCAAGCCAAATTTGCATTACTGAGGACCTGCACCTAACATGGGTGCCCATCTCTCGGGGTTTACACAGTTCTAACACACCAAAACCATGCTGCCTTATCTACCACAAGACCCTAAATCAGAAAGATATCTAGGCCGATCCAGCCAAATCACTCACAGAGGGTGTAACAATAGCATTTTAGGCAGTGAGGATAAAATTTGGGTGAGTAACAGAATTAGCTTTTGTCATTACTTGCAATGAAACCCAGGTGACTCATCTACCCTCAAAAATTTATTTCCATGGTACTCTCAGTGTCACTTTTGACTGTGAAAGGTTCAAGTGAATCATTTATGAACACATTCTAGCAGCTCAGCCAAGGGATATTCTTCCAAGCCTGGTTTCTTGATGAGACAAGAATGGAAAATGAAAAACTGTGTTCTGATCAAACTAGAGCTTTATCCAAAATTTCACCTGAGCCCAGAAAAATTTAGTTCAAAGTTCTCCTGTGGTCTGGAGCCAGTAATTTAAACTTAATGTCTCTGCCTGTCAGAAAGGATAACATATAATTACCTACTTCACCAAGGCATTGCAAAAATTAGTTACTGTTCGCATACAGTGGTGGTTGAATAATTTAAAAGTCTCCATCTCTGCTTTTGTGAAAGACTGTCTTTCTAAAGCAAAATAAAGTATTAGTGATTTCACAGTGGTAGTAGGGAAGAAGGCAGTTTTCAGAAGCACATCCTGAGTAATTCAGTGATACCAAAAGGAACAGGCGAGTGCTGGGAAATATCTGGGACGTTATGCAGAAGAACCGGACAACTTGCTTCTGTAGCAGGCCTTCTCTCGCAGGATCTGGGACCACCTATTTGTCATTCATATGGGAGGTATCTTCTATCCAGTGAAGGCACGATACACAATGTTTTCTAAATAAAGAAAACATCAGGAAGTTATTTGTTTGTGGTGTTTTGTTTTTTTTTTTTATTTTCAGTTCAACTGCCACACACTTTTATTACAGCTTTCCCTTGTTTCTTGGATAACCATACCTAATGGCACCCCACTGTTCTTCCAGGTTCCAAGAGATGCCTTTGGCCGTGCTGTGGTGAGAAAATGAGCATCCTCTGCTCACCTGTCAGGATTTTGTGCTGCTTTCACCTCACATGGCAGAACTGCAGTGACAGGGAACCTGTAATTTGGCTTTGGTATTTAGATTGCACTTATCAAAACAGTTAATTTGCATTCACAGTCTCACCCTTGATTACACCTGACATTTTAAGTCCATTATGTTTGAAAAAGTCTTGTCTGTCATTTGCAAGATAGGAGTAGCAGAACGTGCTGGGTTCCCAAAAATTGCAAGGCAAAGATCTTTTCTGTCCACATGCTTCTTTAGTTCACTGTTAGCTTGCACTTCCATCAGCTATAATGGGTGTAGCACATCAGGACCGAGCAGAGCTGTGCAACAGACTCCTGCTCCAATTATTTTTAAGTGCTGTATTGTAGTGCAGCAACTATGATTGGGACCCCATCCACTGTGCACCGCACGCACACGTGCCAAAGACACTGTTTCTGCATTAGGTTCATCGGGGTAAGGACTTTGTGGTGGTTTTACTGGGTTAGCACTGGGCTAGCAGCCAAACACAGCTGTTCGCTCCTGTTGGGGTGTATCCTGGCTATACAGTGTCAAGAAAGACATACTAGATTATTTTTCTTGGATTGTCTGATTTGAATGGAAGTACTCAGAATTCAAATTGTAAGGCACTTCTGCTATGAACTGAGTTATTTAAAACTCTGGTATCCAGGCTTCCATTGTCTTTAAAATAGGTGGCCCTTCATCCACACAGGGTGTCACCACTTCTTGTGTCCAGGTGAGATATATTACACAAGGTTGCAGATGCAGTGCCTTGGATAGGTTTGCAAGAAGAAACGGAATGATGGCCAAACCCATAACAATCTCAGTGTATAAAGTTTTTTTGGTTATATTTTATTGCCTGAGTGTTCATTAGGTACCTAAACACCCTTAAATCCCTACATAAAAGGCGGAGAAAGGGAGGAGGAGGTCAGAGTGGGATGACCTTGAAGGCAGGGTGTTGAGGAATCTCCCTGAGGTCTGGGGACATCAGCTTGGTCTCCTAGGCTTGTGCTGTCCACTCAAGTGTGGCTCTTTGTGATTTCACCTGCAGAGCTGTTTGGGTCTGTAAAAGAGACAAAACATAGTAAATACAGACATTTCATTTTTACTTCCAGGGGAAGACTCACAGATATGGTTGGAGTTGATCATACACACATTTATTTGTATCAAAACATCCTCCTGGCTAGGAGTTTCCTGACTGAGATAGGCATGTATCATCATGTACCATGGCATAGCAAAGCATCCCCATGTGAGGGTGAAGTTTACCCTATGCACGCAGCCAATGTGCTTGAACAGTTGTATTTGTGCTTTGCTCTTCAGGAATTCTGGAAGAAATGAGAAGATAGATAAAACAAGGAAGCAAAAAGAGACAGATGGAGGAGAAAAAATGAGCTGTATGCTAACCCTGCCAACTACTGGGGAATGATCTTTCCTATTTGTATAAGTATTAGTTTCATTATTTTAACTCATTGCTTCTCTCTCTCTACTTAGCTATATTTCGGGTTGGGATTAATTAGCATAAGATGTTACAGAATATGAATTGCAACAGCCTTCTGCTTCATTCTACCGCTGGGGTGACCAAGACACAAAAAAGCAACTTCTCATTGATATTTCTGGGAAAAGATTCAGAAAGGGTTTTAACCTACATAGTTTTCATGTGTAACAGGAACTAAAGGCAAAAGCATTTTATTAAAAGAAAAAGATGGCCTTCTCTATCCACCCAATCTTTCAACAGTTCATTTCAGTTATTTATATAATGAAAGACAACAGTTCCAACAGAGAGGGAAATGTTCTATGAATTTTCCACTTCTGCATATATACCCCCTGTGGTAAAATTCGCAGCAATGACAAAGAAGCTACTGAAAAAGAACAACTTTTTGTCTAGATATTTTTTTACATTCAAAATATAATTTATAATTAAAATCCCCTTGAACTTTATTAAGAAATTCCAGTAAACATTTTAGCTCCAGTTTCCCCCTTACATCAGCCCAAGGGAATAAATTAGAAGCAACTACCTTATGCATGTAAATGTCCATGGGATACGCACTCACGTGAGAGCCCTAGGTCTGCATGAATATGACCAATGGATAAGATGGTTGTGAAAAGGTCTGTAAGAGTGCCTTTTGAAAAGCAACAGCAGCTGAATGTGTTCTCACTAATAAATATTTGAAACTAGAAACTAGAACTAGAGGGTCTTTTATTTTGAAACTGTGTTGGTTACACAGAGATCTGTGTGGCTGGTGGAAAAGGACATGGAAGCCCCAAATGTCCCATTTCATAAAAGGTCCCTTTATTCTCTTCCCTTTCTGATAGAAGATGATTCTTTTTTTTTTTTTTCAAAGCCATTTCCTCCCTCTTCTTTCTATCTACAATTGAAAAGTGCATACATTTAAAGCCATGAGATCTACATTTCTTCATTAAAAGTGTATTAAAAAACACATACCAGAATTATATTGTGCATAATGCAGTCCCCATCACATTATAGAGTACCAGAAACAAGAAATATTGTCATCAATGCTGTCTTATATTCATTAAGGAAATACTGCTTGAGACAGTGCTCAGATTTTCTTCATTTTTCTATTACACGATCCATTGGACTTTATTTTCTGTGATTATGGAAACAACTGAACATTACACCTATAAGTTCTAGTAGCTTGCTCCATCATTTTCTTTTAATAGGTTTCAACAGCAAAGAGAAAATTAAACCAAGGAAATGTTGTAACAGAAAATGAAGAATACCTGATTAGGTGCATACAGCAATACTGAGGGAGGGTAGTTTGTTTTAAGCTATGCCTATAGGACACTTCCACCATGTTAGTCCCTAGGTGCACAGTGCTCCTCTCTCAGATGGGCTAAATGATTGTGCACTTTGTTTCTGCTGAAACCTAGAGAAATCTGGGAGCAGAGGGTGCTTCTGCCCATGGGAAGGGATAAGTTCCCTCCAGTTGTCATTGCCTGATGGGACATGCACTGATGGGACAGAACACAGCACTCTCAACTGACACCGAGAGCAGTGGTGGCAGCTGTTGCACTGTTCCTTTCCATCCCCTAGACCTTCCACAGTGTCTGCTTAGGAGTGGGACAACTGACCTCGAGGATTCAGTTTCCAACAACAACATTTTAATCAGGAGGCTGCAGGTCCCTGTGGAAGCTTTGCCACCTTGCTGGAAAAAAGTTTAAGATTCTGCAGAGTCCAGCGGAGGGCCACAAAGATGATGAGGGGCCTGGAGCATCTCCTGTATGAAGAGAGGCTGAGAGAGCTGGGACTCTTCAGCCTGGAGAAGAGCAGACTGAGAGGGGATCTTATAAATGTCTATAAATATCTGAAATGTGGTGGTCAACTGGATGGGGCTGGGCTCTTTTTGGTGGTGCCCAGTGACAGTACAAGGGGCAATGGGCAAAAACTGGAACACCAGAAATGCCAGACAAACTTAAGGAAAAACTTCTTTAGTGTGAGTGTGTCAGAGCACTGGAACAGGCTGCCCAGAGAGGTTGTGGAGTCTCCATCTCTGGAGATGTTCAAAATCCACCTGGATGATTTTCTGTAAAACCTGCTTTAGGAAACCTGCTTTGGCAGGGGGGTTGGACAAGATGATCTCTGAGATCCCTTTGAACCCCTACGATTCCATGGTTAACTGAAATGGGGAGGATGCAGAAGTCTGTAGTGTCAATTGGGCATTCAGCTGAGAAGGTACCTTTGATTCATGAGGGCTCTCAGGATTGCTACTGTATTTTATGCAGTAACTGCAAAAATAAACAAACAAACCCAAACAAAATCCTACCAGTGAGCAACTCCTGCTCTGTTCTGGGTTTTTCTTTAATAAGGTACAGATGTGAGGTGATTACCCTCATGACAATGTTCTAGACAGCAGATGGAGCTTCTGTCCTGTAGCCTCTGGTCATTGGCCAACAGAACTGATACAACAGGGTGCAAAATTGGCTGATTGTAGGTGACTTGCTGCTCCCCAGTCAGGCTAGAATAGGTGATATTGACACATCAGTGTGGGAAGGATAAGTACACAGGTCTCTCCTTCAAGGCAGAGAGGTTCTTGTAAATTAGGGGCTTCAAAGGTGACATTTAGCTTTTGTCTTATTGCTACCAAACTTTGGGACCTCTCTGGCAGCACAAAACTAACTTAAAAGTGGTTGCAAGTGAAATTTAAGTTCCCTGTGAATAGTTGCAGCAACATAAAGTGGCCTGATTCTAAATGAGAGCTAGGCATAAGGAGAAGACATACGTGCAAAAACTCTTCAATGAATGAAAGAAGCATTGCTTTCCACCACAGTAGCTTGAGATGAACTACCACTGTTCAGTTGCTTCCAGGGCAAAGATAGCCTAGTTAATCCAAGCTCCCCTCAGTCTACATACCAGATGGAGGTATCATGCTGTAAAAGCTTGAGATGTTCTGTAGAGGAGAAAATCATTCAGCCACAGATTGACCTGTCTCCATAACAGCAACTACATACTGATTTTTCCCTCTAAAATTGTCAGTGTTTTAAGATCTACCCAGAATCATTAAATGAGCATCATTTTGGCTTGTAGCTGGGAGGAACAGGATCCTACCTGCTTCATGCAGAGAAAGCAGCAGGCTGTTTGTTGCTGACAAATGTCTCACAGAAGAGAAGGACATGATGTCAAAGCAACAGAGTTGAAGGTAGTCCCCAATCCAGAAAAACATGCCATAAAATAATTCCAATCAGCTCTCCTTTTTAGAAGACAGCAAAAAGAAGTTTGTGCTAAAGCAGGTTGCTACCATACATCTCAGACTGACAATCTCCCTTTGAAGCCTCTGTGAGAAAAGAAGCTGCATTTCAGTGCTGCTGACTAAAATACAGAGACAACAGTTCATGGATAAGCAGCCTCACACTGAGAACATTTTTGTACACCCCACTGATCTAAGGCAGACTGGTCTGAAATCTCACAGAGACCTTGCTCATCAGCAAGGGTGTGACCAGAGTGACCTAGACATCCAAACGCCACCTTACAGCCTGGCTTTGGAGAAGTACAATGTCCTGAGATCAATGGAGCATGGTGCATGTTTTTGCAAGAATTCCCATCGTGTCCTCAGATGCTGCAAGAACTCCCTCTCTCTGTCAGCCACGTATCTCCAGGAGGTGTTCAAGGACTATCTATGTAGGCATTTTCCTTACAGAACTGCCACACTTTGCAATCTGGGAGAGCTTGCTCCTTTCTTTATTTTCCCCAGTAGGGAATTACTCATGCCCAGTACTGTGCCCATGTGTGAAAAGGAAACATTCAGTTCAGAGCGTACAAGCACCCTTTCCTCTGCCACTGGTGTGCACGAACGCATGACCCACCTTTTCTTTTAATCACACACGATCACAAACTGTTTCCCAAATGCTGCCTTTAAGATCAGCTTGTGGATGTGGAAAAATATAGGGTAGGCAGCACAGGCAGATTTGCTGGGAGGACTGTGGCTGCCCAGAAGAGTCCCCCTTAGCACTCCCTGGCAGAGATTGCCCTCCCTAGCACCTAACAGAGAAGAAACCAGACTTCAGCACAGTCCCCTCTCTTCTGCCTCCCTCCTGGTTGCAGCTGTAGCAGTATCCTACCTCCCACTCCGTTGCTATGCCAGCTTCAGTCAGAGGTTATCTGTATGGTAATATACTGCTAGTTATGGATAGCAGCACTACTTTTATAGCATAACACAGAATAAATGAGCAAATAAACTGAGGATTAACATATGTTGCTGAAGGACTGCAGGGTCCTTCCTGGAGCAGCCCAGCACTTGTTACTTGGCCAGATGACTTGTGCCATGTCTGCTTGCTTTCCCTGGGCATGAGTTTACTGGCCAGAGTTCACTGGCAACACCAGCACATCGACTCAGTCTGCAAGGAGAATGTGTCTGTGTGTCCCTGACCTGGGGCTCTTGGTTTCCAACCTAGTTAAAATACCTTGGGACATTCTTCTCATACCCTGTCCCCCATCTTGGTACAACAGTCACTCCTAGTGATCTCTGTGGATCTCGGGTGAGTGCCTGCATTGTATAACACAGGGAATTAGGGCTCTGCCTTGTAGTCTCAGGAGACTGTGGCAGCTGTGATTTAAGGGCTTATTGGCACCTATGGTGGTGCCTTTACCAGACATTACTGTCCCAGTGGCAGAGGCAGAATGTCTGTCCCAGAGCCCCAGCAGTTTAAAACCTCAACTGACATAAACCACTGCTGATTTCAGCTTGCTCGCAGATTTTGAGCAACAAACTGCAGTGGGTAAGGAGCAGAGGTGCGGCCTGTTTGGCTGTCTTAGCCAGCACGCAGTAACTCTTGGCAGATGGCTGGGCACAGCAACACCTTGAGCTCCTCTCCAGCGTCAATCCTAGCCCTGATAGGAGCAGACGCACAGTGAAGTCGTGGAAGTTGTTTTGTTAAAAACTGTCAAAAAGTAACATGTGCAATATGAAGACCAGATGCATCCCATCCCTGATTTTAGACCTCAAAATTTCGGTGTGACCCACAAAGGTGCACTGGCTCAGGCCACACAGGTAGCAGGACATTCTCTCTTCTGAACTCTGGAAGACCAGCAGGTTCCTAGAAATTACTGCTTTATGTGTTTTGTCTTGTTTCTACGTGCCCCATCTTTCTGTTTTGCTTTTGCATGCCCATTTGCATTCCTTTATCTAGAATCTTTTTCCAAAGTTTCTTATATATGCTAGTGTCCACCAGCATAATAGAGTCTGATTGGTCCACAATCAACTCTTTGTAATAAAAACCATACAGTATGGTCTGATATAAGTCATAGATAGTGAAGAATAATTTACTATTTTTTTCCCTCATACTAAGAAATTTGAGGATACTTTGGTACTCCTGCCATAATGCTGCATGTCACTTCAGAGGCCACTGAGTTACAAACAGGTGTCAATTTCTGATTCTTGAGCAAGTTTATGTAGCAGCTTGGCATGTAGCATTACTGAAACCAACACTAATGTAACCTGTAAACAGGTGCTACTTCGCATTCTTGAGGGATTTCTTGGGTGGGAGGAAGTATATTAAAAATAGACACTCTTAGTTTTGCTATTATCTCAGAAATCAAATTAAAAATACAGTTTTATGGTAACTCTTTGCTGACAATGGATTTTGCATCAAATTGTCTCCTCTGTTCTGTGTATTCTGTTTTTAATCGGTGGGTTGTGGTATTACTTTATGAGATAACTGAGGTTTTGGAATTAAACTCCTTCACTGTGTAACTTTCCAAATCCTCTTCTCTGTTTCCTTGTCCTTCCTACACTACACACTGCCTTTTCCAGTAGGTTGTGATCTTCAACAATCTGATGATACACTTCGATGGCACTAAGCCTCAGCACCACAAAATTCAGATATGACCTTGACGGTGTGAAGATGTGTCAAACTCCTTTTAAAAACAAAGTTAAACTTTACACCAAACAAAGCATATTGGCTTGAAAATTCATACTAAAATAAGAGAAACAAACCTCTGCCCCTCCAAGAGTGCTGTATTCCTTAAAAGCTGCCATTACCTAGGGAGGCGAAGGAGCTATGTTTTTCTCCCTCATTGCACAAAGACTACAAAAGCATCTCAGTGTGAGATACAATCTCTGCAACACCTTTGCATGGGGCATCAGTAGACCTTTTTCCACCAATTCCCTCCTGAGTGTCACTCCTGTAGTTTCTAGGAAAGGTGTTGAGCCAGCTCCAGACTTTAAAAAGTAACCTTGCTAAATGCAATGCAGTAAGGTGAGATAGGAAGGAAACTTGTTTTCTGGACATTTAGTCGGCAAGAGCAATACTGTGAGAGGAAAAAGCCAGACACCAGTCATTACAGCTTAGCATTATTCAAGAGTGAAGTAAAGCTGGAGAGTTAGCCAAGAAGTGAAGTCATGCTGAACAGCACAAGGTCACCTTCTAAACCAAAGCCTTATATGACACCATTGCTAGTATGTCCTGTCCAAGTGGGGTGATTCTCCACCTCACTGTTCTATCAGAGGTGTTTTTTCTTGAGTCCTATGCAGGTTAGGCATTAAAAAGCCTTTTATACACAATGAGCAGGACTAAGGTGGGCCATGAGTACTAATACGACAGAGCTTTTCAGAGAAAACTTTACAGAATTTCTGTCTCACTTTTGGAAATAGCTAGGCTCTGTCAGCTAAGATTGAGTCCCTCTCTCCAAACAAGTTAGTCTGAGGCAACCTTGCAGCATGGAAAAAATCTCATCCCCATATTTACTGTCTGATAGGGCTAAAATATGTTTTTGTGTCAATACTAGGAAGAACCTAACCTAACCAGTAGGATACGCCTTTGATGACAAATACTAAATAAAAAGTCTGTCAAGCAAGAATGGTCCGTTAACTTGTCTCCCCTGAAACTAGGGTGAACATTTAACATAGAAATGTCTCATACCTCATTTTTTAATTAGTCTCCTCTGTGCTTAGGTTAACTTGTGTTTTGGGTTGTGGGCAGCATAGTCCCAGTGTTAGAGGTACACTGGCCAAAGCTGTCCCTTATAACTCAGGCAATACCATCTGGCCCTGCTGTTCATCTCCAGTAATGATTTTGGGCTTTTGCTGGTGGCTGAGCAGAAAGGACCTCACCTGAATTAACTCATGACTTCTGCTACTCTCTGCAGCACCAGGCAGGATCCTGCTACATCTGACACTCACTAACAAAGTCAGCTCAGTGCCACCTTCCACCCCAATCCACCCAAGGTCACAGGTCCTCACCGAAGAGCAAAGTCAGCAAAGATCCAGGGTTTTGTTCCCTCTTACAATTAGTTAAGCTACCAAACCAATTCTGATTTTGCAGGTCTTTCTGATATCCCCATAACACAGCAAGCAAGAAAGCTTTTGATCTTTTCTGTAGTTGTCTTGCTCAGAGTGCTCACCAACTGTTGTAGGTAAAGGAATCTGTATCTCTATAGCTTCAGGCCACATGGCTTCGCTCAGCAGTCAGTTTTCCAAGCCACAATTATAAGGATTGCTAACTAACTACTCATTGCTATCATCTGTCAGTAGACATTAATTTGGGGTCAGGACTTGTACATTAGAGTTTTTTGGAGGATGCTAATGATGTAAAAGTAGGGGAGGGGAACCTTTTGGTGCTACAGTAACTGAACAGAGACAAGTGAAGCCTAAATGTTGTAAACCAGTAATAAATCTAACAAACCAATACAATCAAGTGGAACAAAAAATCAGTTTAAGTTGCTTGGTATTTGCATTCACGACCAAGGTCTCATTTATGAAATTATTGTTTGTAATACTGTATTGATCCTTTTGTAAAGGAAAAACTGAACTGATAATGAGAATGAAGAGAATTAAAAAAATAAAAAAAAAGAAGAAAAATAATGTTCTTGTTAACAGAGATGAGCTGGAAGATTTAAAAAATATTTCACTATCCTGAGGGATGGAGCTCAACTATTTACCAGTTAGGGATCAGATACTAAAACTCTGTTCATCCAAATCACTCACAAGAAGGGATTGGTTTACAGAAAATTCCTTTCCTTTGCCTTGGAGCTGCTTTCTGCATTGTACAGGCATTTGTATATATAAGAAGTGGGCAAGATTTCTGGAAGCACTGGGTTCCTGAAGAAACCAATTATATATCTAGGAGGGTTTTCTGAAGCTTTTAGTCTATTTCTATGGGTCTCAGCTCACAGTGATACCTCTGCAGACCTCAACAGATATGTATTTGAATCCAAAATGTTCTGGAAAAATATAATGCAACCACCTCTCCCAATTTATGACACTGAGAAATTTATTATTTATTTTATTTTTTTTTAAATCCTTAGCATATTTTTAAAGTAAATTAATTCCCCCAAAACAGGCTCCAAGAATGAGATAAGTTCATTTCTGGGAAACCATAAGAGATCCTGGGCAGATCTGTCTCAAGCAGACCATGCTGGCTGCCTTTTCACAAGGGCAAATGGTACCAGTTTGTGGTTTCAGGCTTAGGGGTTCTCCTGAGACACAGGGAGTTTGTGTCCAAGCAGTATGCAGTGCTAATCACTGATTCCACAAAGTTGGCACATATTTTACAATTTTTAACATAGGTAGACTGGGCCTAGATGAAACATTTATGCTATTCCAGTAAATCGTAATGCAAGTCAATCTGTCAATCATGCCCCCACACAGATTTATTATACCTTTTGATTGCCAGATACAAACGAATTGAAAACAGAGGCTCCTAAAATGGTTTCATTGCTCTTCTTGTAAGCAATCAATTACTCCTAAATTTCTTAATAAAGATATGATTTTATGATGTTTCTTTTATGGTCTCCCTCTCTGCTCTGTCCAAATGCTCAAAATATACAACTTCCCTATAAATACCCCTCCTTCCTGCAAGCAGCAAAAAATGATCGTCAGCCAGCAGCTGAGATTGCTTCCAGCACCGAGTAATCTCGATCCAGCAGCGGGCTTTGATAGTCAGTTCTGATCCAGGCAGTCCTAACAATCCCTCTGTGCATGGGAATTGCTGAATTTCAGATGGGGCTATGTTGAAGTCCATTAGTGTCAACATGCTCAGCAGCCCCTGACAGTAACAGGGACTGCAGTGCTGCGACAGCAATGAAATATTGGTACTTTCGTTAGGCATGAATAGAACATATTTGATGGAAGATAATTGTCAAAAGAGTCATAAACCAGCATGTTATCAGTAATGGGCAAATCAAAAACTGAACTTTATAATGTTAGGATGTGACCTCCCCCTGCAAACAAGGTCATAGCTCAAACGGACCGATTCTGCTGAGTATCTGGGAATAACCTTGTATTGATATGGAGGGTGTCATTTCTGTGTTAGTTTGAGATGAGCTAAGATTATATTGCTGCTGAGAATGATGTCTTATTCCCTCTTCTAACTTGTGGTTTCAGGTCTCTGTACCCGCCTCACAGTAATGCAAGTAAAAGGGCACGGAAACACAAGGCAGGGGACGCCCCTTTTGACAGGGGGTAGCTTGGTGCATGTGATAGCCAGATTGTCTACTGAGGGGCTAGCCTGGAAGGACAGAAGTCCTCTGCTGTCTGTGGGACAAAGAAGATCAAATACACAGAGAAGAATCTTACTGAAAGCTTTCAAATTTGTAATAGCACAAACTAGGGGACTCACTGCAGGAGCAGCACAAAACTCCTTTGAGCAGTGAGCACTCCTGCATTTTCTAGAGGATGCTGGAAAGGCAGAAGTTGTCTTAGCAAAGTAGCAGAGATGCAGGTAGGCACTGAACTTGACTGCTGTCAATAAATGAGCACCAGTTAAGCTTGATGTATGAAACTCAACCATTTTGTTGTGGATTTGCCTGTGAAAGTTTCTCCATGGAAAAAAAAAAAAAAAACCCAAACAGTTAAAATCCAAACTACAGACTTAGGAAGTGTGATGCTAAATTATTATATAAAAAGGAAATCAGTCTATCTCCTTCCCAAGTGCTGAGCCAGGAACATGTACAATTTCTGCCCTCCTTCAACTGCACAACTTCAGACCAGAGCCATGTCCTTCCACTTTCTTGGTGCTCTGCTTTCTGACTTCCTCTACCCAGCATACACAGCCCCTTGTGGGAGCTTAGTCCTGGCAAAGGGTCATGCAGAGCAAGCACAGGAACCATGAGCTACTGCCTCACTGGGGACCGAGTTAACATGTGGAAGCAGCCCCAGGACAACTGCCTGCAGTACCTTCCCCTTCACCTGGAGCTTATCTGGGCAAGCTAATTTAGTAGCTGAACTACCTTTCTGTCAGCTCAGAACAAAAGCTGTTGCAGGGCAGTTTCATAGAAGGATGTGATTCAGTGGGGTGAAGGCTGCCTGGGCTATATGGGGTTTCATACAACCAAAGAGACAGCCTGTGTCTGCCTGAGGCTGGCTTTGGGACAAGTAAGTCCCATAGCAACAGCTTAAAGGCCTCAGTGCCATTGGCACTAAGTTTGAACTTTTCCTCGGCAGCACATCCAAGCCTTAGCAGAACACGACCTCTTTAGCCCTCTCCTCATCATGAAAAGATCGGGTGTTTAAGACACCACCACAGGTGTTTAGACTTTCTCCTTGACAAAAACATTGACCCATATTCTAGAAAGATCTCACGGTGGCTGAAACAGCAGCTCAGATGTTCATCGTACATCAACACATAGATCTGCTGTAGTAGTTGATAAGCTTTCTGTTACCTGGCCTGCTGTTACTTGGACTTCCAGAGCTCACTAAGCTTGCCTGTGATACACCTTCAACAAGAACCAAGGAGAAACTGGAAAGCAGCTGCAGTTGCACAGAAAGGTTGAAAGCCACAAGAGCAATGAACAGTCTCTGATGTTGTTGCCCAGTCCAAGATTTTTCCTATTCCTACCTGCTGCTGCAAGCACTGCCTCGTTCATCATTCAGTTACTGCACAGTCTTTAGGACAGGATGTTTATGAGATAATTCATCTTTCTTCATATGTATAATAAAAATAAATTATTAACTATATTAATAAAGCAGCTACAGTATTTTAAGTTCTTTTCTTTATTGTTCATGTAAATCATTAATCCCCTCTGCCCAAATTATACCACTGAGCACAATTTCTACTCAGAACTTTCAGTTATTCTTTTGCAATTTATAGCAACTCACCTTCTCTACCTACAGCTGTTCTACTGACTGAAGACTCTAATTATGAAAAAAAATGCATTATGGTTTTTGGAAATCACATTGCTACTTCAAAATTTAAGCAAAGAGTTTATAAAATTATACATATCAAGACAGTTGGGTTAGTACTACATAGTTCTCAAAAGTTCATGCAATTATTCCTCATCAATCTCCAGATTTCCATACCAACAACTGGAATTGCTTTCACTATTACTTCCTGGCAAGTATTGTGAATGATGACTGCAGAAATCCTGTGACATTCAGAACTTTGGCATGATGAAAATTAATCTCCATTTTAGGAACAAGGAAGCAAGCAAATGTGAATGTTAATGTAATTAAACACTTGCCAGTTGGGACATATTGGGCATGAGGCTTGAACTCATGACTAATGTCACTTTTTTCACAGCTGTGGTACATGTGTGTATAGAGAAGAAAGATGCGCTGAATTCTAAAATATTTAACAATTGCAAATATGTATTGTGCTCCCTCTGTGTGGTTTGGTGTAATTCCAAATGAATCTAACAAACCCACTTCTATCTTGTACTCAGGATATCTTACCTGCCTTTGCTTCTACATGGTACATGACTGCCAACCCAGTGCTAGAGCTGAGGGCAAACCACAAAAATCTGGAAACACATTCAATTTTTCCTATTGTTCTCTGTTTTAATTTTAGAACTCAGAAGGGGATTTCCTCTTTCTGATTTATCTATTGCAGCAAAAGAAGACGTTTCACACATAATAACCTAATTTCAAGCATAAGAATTATATTTCTGGTAAAAACTCTTACTAATGTAAGACTGTAATGACTAATCTTATGCAACTGAGCTAGAGAAATCCAAAGAATGAAAAAATAATTTCCATTTGTCCACCAATATTCCTGATGTGGCACAAAAAGACAGTACATGACTGTGTCACAGGATATGAGGTACTAAAAAAGTTAAACACTTGGAAACACAAAATGTCTGGGATTAATTTTTTTCCAGTTTAAGTGTTTCAAAGTCAATTTTTGCATACCCAGCATACTGAACCCAGCCATTGGACTGGCATCTGCTGGGGAGGACCTGCCATATCAACTCCTTTTCATTTTAATTCAGGCATAAATGAATGGCAGCTGAAGACACCCAATATTCAGTTCCTAATGAGGACAGGCCCATTAAATTCAAAACCAAGACATCTGCTGTTGAATGTCATTCAAGGTCAAAGGCATGCTGTCCTTGGGTTAAATGTGTGGCTATACCAAATATTCAATTTCTTTCCCCCAACTCAACCTGGTAAGACTATGGAGAGCAGGGTGGGTTAAAGCCTAAAGTGGCAATGCCACATCTAGGTGCTCAGGAGGGCACCAGATTTTCAGTAGGTCATGAATTTAGGTCATATTTCGCTGATATACTTAGCTTATAGGCAGTCCCTCTCTAGCACTCCCAATCACAGCTTCTCCCCTTGAGCCTCAGCATAGAAGGAAAAGTGAACGAATCCTGTGCTTTGAGACTGTGAAATTGGGATGCAACTTCCCTCAGCTGTGAGAGAGCAGGGAGCTCTGTGAACCTCAGCCTCATTTTTTCTCTTCTCTTCTTTATATCAGGGAGCATGACAGTCAGCAGGGAAATCCTTGTTGTCAGGTAGCTCAGGGCAACTGTAGGATGCTCATACCTTGTGGGGTCTTTTCTTCTTGGGAGACTTCGACCCTTGTTCTGCTCCTCAAACCCCTTGATCCACTTCTGTAAGGCAAGGGGGTACAAACTTCACTTCTCCAGAGAGGAGGAAGAGGTGAGAGGCAATAAGACACTGTTCCTGGCACTTCTTGAGGCCAGCCTTGGGGTCAGGAGAGAGAAGACCGAGGACAGCTTAACCAGCCTTACCCTCCGTCCAACCCACTCAACAGGCATCATCATATTGCAGTGGGATGTGCTAAAATGAAAACACCCTTCATCAGCTCTTCTAATGGGGCCTGTTGTGGGATCCCTCATTCCACTTCCACTCTTACTTTCCCAGGAAAATGCACAAACGGGGTTCACCAACACGAAGGCTTTGTAAGGCGGTTTAACCTTTGCTTAATGGATTTACCTCACCTTTAATGAGTTTCGGCACATCTTCACAGAAGGTTTACGTGAGTTTAGCTTGATCTTTTTCTCTTCAGTTCATTAAACCCATAAGGAAGATAAATCTGAAGTACTAGGACTGTTAGGGAGTTGGTCATGGCTAAAGTGGAATACCTATTAAAACCCAAACTAACCACTTCAGGTAAGAACTATTAATTTAAGCATTTCATCATGCTTACCAGGTCTGTTTTTTTTCATGTATGTAATAAAAAAATGAATCTATTAATCTTCAATATACTTATCTCCAGAAAGAAATTAATAGAAACTTTTTAATTCTCAATCAGCAGTACTGGTGGATGAACACAATTAAGTACCATCTTATAAAATATCTGTGATAGCTTAAGGGTGCAGAGTGAAACTACATGAATAAATAAAAAAGACAGTGAAGGAATCATAAAAATTTACATCTAAGCCACAGAATTCTTCTTTAAAAGAACAAATCAGGATTAACCTAAGCACAAGCACATATTTATATGTATGTACCTATGTGCTCAAATTGCATTTCTAATCTCTTCAACAACATCCACTTCTGTTTGAACCAGTGGGCACATATACAGTTGTGTGATGCTATTCCAAGCAGCAAAAAAATGCAGATAATAAAAAAAGGTAAAATATTTCTAGAAATGAATTTATAAACTTATAAATGCTGTTCCATTTCCTGTTACAAAGGCTTTTTCACAAGTCCCATTATAAAATCTTATTTTCCTTTGTTCCCCATGTGCCTCCTTCAGGCAAGCTAAAAGCTCCTTGTGCATTCTAGGCACCCTTGGCCAAAAAAATTTCTGATTTAAGTGAAGATGGGACAAGGTTTGGACTTGAAGAAGTCAAGCAAAGCACAGCAACTATGGGGATCCCTGGCCTGCCTAAGCCACAAGGAGAGGGGAGAAGAAGGTGAAACTGGAGGGGCAGGAAGATCAGGAGACACTGGGTGGAGGGGAGAAGAAAGATTTTGACAAGAAAGAGAGATGCAGGGAGAAATGATCTGGAGGAACCAAAGCCCAGGACAGAAACAATGACACGGAGATGAGAGAGAAGATATATTACTGCTGGATAGCAGCATCAGGAGGTAGATGGGAGCTAAAGACAGATAGCCCTGGGTGGCAGGCAAGAGCAGGGCACAGTGTGGAGATCAGATGAAGTCTGAATGAAATTCACCAAGGAATCATGTGGATCAAAGGTAAATGACAAGACCTGAAAAAAATTCTGTAGATAGGTCCCACAAAAAGATGTATTATCAGGTGGTGGTAGTGGGGAAAAAAAAAAAGAGATAAATTATATCTCTAAGTGCAAATTTATTTAAGTATCACAACACATATTTCAAGAGGGTGGGAATAATTTGCCATTTATGTTAAGCACTTAGATTAATTCATTTCTTTTTTTCTTTCTTTTTTTAAAGTGTTCTGATGCATAGCATTTATTCTCTGCACACTCCCACAAACACATATACTTACGGCACAAAGAAACCAATTGCTGGAATATAGCTGAAAAAGTGTTAATGAATTCCTCAGGGCTTTGAGAAGCATTGAGTAACAACCACCAAAACAAATACCATGTGCTGAAAACTGTTTTTAAACCAACTTCTTCACTGAAGACTTTTCCCAGTCGCTATAAAATACACTATGAAATGGTTTGTCTGAATTTTGGAGTGAATGGCCTAGAAGCTAAATCATAACCAAAACTGTAATAAAAAAGATGAAAAATGGATAAATACACCATAATAAAATTTTCTTATTACATTTTAGTATCCTCAGAAAGTTGTTTATTGCATATTTCTTCTTTCTTGATGTTAGATCTACATTTAATTTTTCCTTCCTGCCAAATCTAATTTCACTCACAGTCTTTGTAGCTTAAACACTTTCTCAGTGACAGCAATTGTATTTCTCTGTTGTCTCATCTTCCATTCCCTTTCAGATATAGGTTTTACCTGTGACAATATAAGCCAAATATGCTTAAAGATTGTTTCACAAGATCTCCAGGAGCTTTAGATTTCATTAAAGGTTTATTTATTCTACTGAATAGATGCACTATTTCAACAGTGTGAGAATAAAATTCACACATACAAAAAAATCAGTAAAAGGTCTACTAACAATATTTTGGTCATTAAGAATTGATTTGCTATGGGCTGTTCAAAATAACTACTTACCTTATTTTTAATAGTGTGAGGATGTTTAGGGCTCAACAACAAATCATGTTCTTGTTCAAGCTGAAGCAGTGCAGAAAATATAAACAAAGACATTTTACACTTTATGGCATACATAACAAAGGAAAGCAAAGTTTCCCTTACTTAAAAAGGGTATCTGCTAGTTTCTGCTTGGAATATACACACATGCCTAATACATGCAGCAGTGGTAAATGCCACAGTTTAATATTTAATGGTCCTATGATCAAAATGTTTTTATATGTCCTGTAAATGTCATTGTCATTCATGACTTTTTAATATACTTTTTTTTTTTTTTTTTTACTTTTACTTACTAATGGATGATGATGTCTACCAGTCTAGTGTATGTAGTTGTTTGGGTAAACCTTTGATGGCCAATACTGCTGAGCTGTGTAGTACAGGAGAGATATTGATACTGCAAGTAAAAGGCAAGCTCCACCAAAATCTCCTCAAGTGAACAGAAATCTTTAACACTTTCATATGTTCATCCACTGTCAGAACAAATCATCTACATATGACACGATATGATGGGAAAGGAAGAAAAACAGACCAAACATGAGAACATCTAATTTTCCTATGTTTTGTTGCTGATTATTCCTTTGCAAACTTATGTCCCAAGTCCTTCTACGTGGAAGAATGTTCCCTGGAGTAAGTGTGCTAAAAGTGAAAAACAGGGCCAGGAAAAGTAGTGTCCTGCCAGCCCACAGCAAGATTAAGAGTTCCCGAGATTAAGTACTCTTCTTAATATACTTTGAAGAGCTAAAATTTTTCAAAAAATATTGCCTTGTTTGAAAGGAAAATACAAAATCTACTTACCTTCTGCCAAAGTCTTGTGGAGCTCTGCAGCTCTGATTTGCCAAACATTGTTCAACCTTGCAGGAATATCCCCTGAGACAAAATCTCTACAGAAAATATAATGGCTTTGAAATACAGTGCTACACTCCTCCACAAATATCACTAAAGCCAGTGGCCTGTGCATCTCATCTCAGCGAATCCTCAAGAGCAACCTTTGGGGCTGACATGTGGAAATGGTCTAAGGACAAGCTGTCAGTTTGGTCTCCTCTCAGTGCAGGAGACCAAACTACTACTACTACTTCTTCCCTGAGAAATAAGTTATCTGTCTCACGGTTGCCTTTGTTTTTGTTTCTTTAGCTAGCAAGTGGATGCAATGCCCAGTGTGAGCAAGACGTGATGCTTGGACTGGCCATGCTATTGGTCTGCAGGAAAGGCAGGACAATTGTCCCACATTACCCCTTCATGCACAAGACATGGCAAAATCACATCTGAAGCCACAATGACAACATAGAAAGCACAAAGCCCATGATGAAGAATACTTGATATTTACAGAAAACATTTCCAGAAAGTTTCCCAGCTCCCAATATCATGCATGCTATTGCTGAGCATAGACACAGAAATGAGGCATCAGACAGAGAAGGAGATTCTGTGACACTCAGGCCCTGGTGGTGCAAGACACAGACAGTTTGCACCAAATGCAGGTGTCTGAAACAAATTGCTCTGGAGGACTGACATCCAACTCTCTCCAGATAAAATTTGGTGGAGAAATTTCATTCCTTCCCAAAGATGGCAGATGGGGGAATATGGATGTACTTTTGTAATTTTCACGAGGATCTGACAATTATTAATAGTTAGTCTTTAGATCGCACTTTACATTTACAAATTTCAGTATGAACTGTATTTCATTCAGGGTAAGTCCTTAAATACACTTGAGTTGAACTAATGCAACTTAGAATGACTAATGCAGGCAGAAGAATCATTAACCTTAATGAATCATGTTTGGGACAGTGGATGGAATAAGTATTAGAAATATACTTGGACAGTGTGTGACAAGCTGGTAAGACAAAAATTTAGTCATCTGACACAAGCTATTTTGTAGTCTTCCAGCTTTTGACTGTTTTCCTGGTAGATCAATAGCCATGAGGTAAGCTGAGATTGCAGAGTGCAGCAATAAGAACATACGCAGTGCTTGCTTGTGGTACCACAGGCACTGGTCTGCCTTGTACAGTACCAGTACTTCCAGAGGAGTTACTTAGTGATTCCTGGTGGTTTTAGCAGAGACAGAATCAAGCCTGTGAGTAACCATCAAATCACCCTCACTTTCAGGCTTCTGAAAAGGGGGATAGTGTAGTATTGTGTAACTAATGAGTATAATTTTAGTATCAGTAATGTCAGCATAGCAGAGCCTTAATGAAAGACCTGAATAAAGATGATACCCTTTTCAAGCAGATCACTTCGTGGTATGAAATTACTTGGGGTGAAACAGTTGCCTCCTCAGTCAAGCCAAGAGTAATTATCTTCTGGGTAGAATAGCACTTCAAAAGCTTTGACTATTAGCATCCGTCAGTTACAGGCACTGCATCCTTACAGAAACCCTGCAACACACTGACTCTGTGCCCTGTGTCGCTTTTTGGAAATACCAGATGCTATCTCAATATAATATATTTAAAATTGCATTTTTAATATCTCTAGAGTGACTGGCAGACAGATCAATTTTTTTAAATAAAAGTGATTTTTCAATATTAAAAAAATTTAAGCAGTCTGCATTTAAATTTTCCTTCAATATATTGCTGTTAAACTTTCTGTGTCTGCTTCAGCATTTATAAGTAAGACTGTTATTCCGTGTCCAGATAAACACCATTCATCCTCCCTTAAATATTCTCATCCTTAACCCCTTGAATTGTGGGAAAAGGCAGGCACAGCTCCTGCAGATGCTGCAGCAGAGGAGCAAGTCCTATGAGCACCGAATACCCACCCTGGCACTCACAGGGTGCCTGAAGGGCTCCTCCCAGCCTTGCTGCTTAAGCTTGCTTATCTCCACTGAGGCAAAAGCTAGGTCTGACTGACTTGTATTAGTCCCTCCACAATTCTTGCATCAGTGTGAAAGCCCCCAGAAGGTTGTAAAAAACACATTCCCAGCAACACAGCTGTTATTTAACTGTACAGAAAGCAATGGCCTGCAACAG
>NW_010289023.1:0-13058 GCF_000700745.2 Antrostomus carolinensis | reverse complement strand
TTCCTGTGTATCAAAACTCTATGTTATTACTAATAATATCATAAAGTATCTTGATATTATTTCTTAAAAAACTTTGCTGTATTAAAGCAATGCTTATTCTTTCAGTCATGTAAGATACTGAGACTTTGCTCCTTTATGGCCACACCAATTAGCTTCCCCCTGCAGAAGTAAGTGAGGAGAGGACATAGATCTTGCTGTAAGTATAGGTAGCCTGGTAGCTATGGCAGCAAGCCTCTGCAAGACCGAGCCCTGGTTTGGAAATAACAGTGCACAGGTTACACAGAGCAAAACAAACACAGATTCGTTTACCAGTAACCTGCTGCTATAAATGAATGTAAATACACTTATTTGTCTGCTCAGTACATGTTTCCGTGGGTATTTAAATAAACAAATTAAGATACCCTCACCATTATGAGGCAAAGCAGAAGAACTAAGCTAAGATCACAATGGAAAGCTGTCAAACCCTCATATTTTGCTGCCTGAGGAATGCACAATACATGCAGCATTTTCTCTGTGGAATCAGGAAGTCACATTACACAGCTCACCTTCACTCACATTTTCCCCAATGAGGTTTGGTTTCAAGTTTCTTGGGTGACATGAAGAGGTCTAGATCTGTGAGCAGCCACACTTCTTTTGCTCAGCTGTAAAAAACATGAAAAAAAAGAAAAAATCAGAATTGGTCCCCTGTGAGACATTTGTGTTTCAGAGCTCTGGGGGAAACGCATCTAACCTCATTCCCCAAAGCAGCGGGAGAGGCCTGCACCAAGGTTGTGCTGTAACACATACGCTCGTACCACGGTGAGTGAGAAACACAGAGGAAACTGCTGGGGTTTTATAAATAATGCAACAGCACACTGTTTTGTTTAAGAGAATGAAATGCTGAGGAAAGGGCTAAAGAAATGGTTTATGTTTGAAATCGAAAAGAAACATAATGCTTTATGAGACCTCTGTTCTAGTATATGTACAAAAACCTGGTCTTGCTCAATTTTGTGCATAGCTGTGACAGCAGCTCCATTGGGATCCTTAAAACAGTAGTGGAAAAAGTCAGTGTGCAAGAGTGCTACACTATAAAAAAACTCCTTTCCTTCCTTTTTTTTCCTGTTTAGTCACTTAATTCTTCCCAAAGTCCTTCATCTCTCATTTCCTCTCTCAAGAGTTCATTGCTCTCTCCTCACCCTGCCTCTGCCCAGATGGGAGCACCAGGGATGTCAGTGGCAGGTACTTCACTCACTGAATTAGGATCTTCAGACAGAAAATGCAATCTGTAATTTTATAACAGTCTTCCCTTCTTGGGACATTAATCATGCACTGTTTGTGGGGGTTAGGACTTGATGCTTTATCATAGGTCAAACTCTAAAAATAAAAGTATCTGAAATAAAACCACCCTGGCTGGCCAGGACATGCTGCTGAGGTTAACTGCTGGAGGTACAGGGAAATGATACTGGGACCAAAATTCATCACCCTGAGGTGTCCCTGGCACATTGCCCCCGACACTCCCGGCATCACAGTGAGTCAGCTGCTGCTCTTCGACCGCCAAAGCTACGTCAGCCACCTGGGGTTAATCAGAGAGGGACCAAGGGGGAAGGCTGTCCCTCCCCAGATCTAGAATCATAGAATCTCCTGGTTGGAAAAGACCTCTGAGATCATTGAGTCCAACCATACCTGTTCACTACTGAACCATATCTTCGAGCACCCCATCTAGCCATCTTTTAAACACCTCCAGGGATGGTGACTCAGCCACCTCCCTAGGCAGCCCAGATGCTATCATTAAACAGGCTGCGGCCCCTAATACAGAGCAGCGTTGTGGTGGAAGTGTGGCCAGGCCCTCAGGAGGCTCCAGGAGCCCAGGGTGACCTACTTAGATGATGGTCCACAGCTTCACATAGCCTGCTTGCTCCTAATTGCCACTCCCCTGCCACCTGTCTCCCACCTGTGTCACAGGGTGCCCTGGCAGTTAGCCCCGCACCAGCCATTGGAGACACAACCCAAAAGTGGCATCCCGTGTTCAGGAATGGGCTGAGGTACCAGGAGCTTCATGGCTCTGTGTCGTGCTGGCTGGTGTGCCAGGGCACACTGCCATCCCGGCAGGGCAGAGCATCTGTGGCCACTGCCCTAATGGCTCACATCCCTGCTACCGAGGAGATGCAGGCTGATGCTTTGGAGGCAAGACTAGGGAGGTGTGCACCCAAAGCTCCGGAAATCCCATGGGCCTTAGCTTTCTACAGAAATGGCATTTTCCCCAGGAATACCCGTATTATACTGGTGAAGAATACAGCTCCCTTTTAGAAAGGCTGTGAAGTGCAATAGAGCAGGGTGTGTGTTTGTATATACATACAATTACATATACTAATAATGTAAAACAGATGCTCAGACCCCAGGATTTTATCTCATATAAATGTTTATGATGTTCCCTAGTTAGAAACAAGCAAGCTTTTCTGCTTTGGCAATTAAATGAATGTTTGGCTGCATTCCTATACATTAATAGCATCTATTGTTCATTACAATAAACAGCTGGGATAAATAAATAAATAAAACAGAATAGGAAATTATTTCTCTATAGCTCACTTTTTCCCCTATTACTTGTCACATGCGGCAAGGAGGCTTTCAAAAGTCCCGTATATGTTGCTGGTTTTGTGCTATGTTTACAATTTTGAGACCCTTGTTTAATCCTTTGTTATTTTAAACACACACAGACATAAAATAGCAATATAGTGATAATGAATATTTACCATTTCTGTAGCTTGTTTAATTCACAAAAGTCCAACTGCTTAATTTCTATTTTACTCATATTTGAGTGGATTTTCTGGCACAGAATAAAAAAAACCTGATGTGACCATACCTTAAGCAGCTGGGTCCAGTTCTCCTGGGTCTGGATCCAGTTATCCTAGGTCTCATTAAATACAGAAAGTATAACATGGATTGTCAACAAAAGTTCCCTTGCCATCAGTTGCCATATGTATCCACAGCATACAAATAAAGAAAACTTAAAGGGATGGTAAGAGACCATACTCTGGAAAGTGAAAAAAAATGTTAATCTACCTAAAACCTCAGAAAAATCCAAATATTTCAAAGTAGAAAACTTGACAGGTCAAACCCCTTTAATGATAACGCAACATCATCAATGTCCTGAGTAGACTCATTAAGTAGACCCATAGAAGAATACTTGTACCCTCTTTTTAGATGCAGAACAATCTGGTCATCAGGCAATAATCAGCCTGACAGTAATCACTCCAGCTAGCTAAGGGAACCTTTCATAGCACAGTATGAAAGAAGCAGCCTTTTGATACTCAGCATTTAACCTTGTTGTTGTCAGGGTGACTGGAAAAAAACTGCACACAGAGTGGGATAAAAAAGAAAAAAAATAAGAAAACTTTATTAGAAAAAAAATCAATTTTACAGAAACAAAATATTGTTTTTAAGTCATACCAATCATGCCAAAAACTACTGTAACTACTTGAAATAAGATGAAGTGTTTGTTTTTATCTGGTCATGAAAGAATACAAAATTTACGGCAAAACTGAAGTCTAACAAAACAAAATGTTTACAAAATGGTTTTCTTTATTCAGGTCAGCTTTAAATGAGGAAGAAAAGGAAATGCATTGAATGTAGGAAAAGGGGGGGAAATAACCGGTAATGATATTTTTCAGTGGTTTATGAGCTGGACCACTATTCAGATCTTATAGCTCTTAGTCTGCAAGGATTTCACACTGTGACCAGCATGGACAGGTCCTCTGCAGCAAGTTTCACAGTGTGCTGGTTTTGGCTGGGAGAGATTTAATTTTCATCCTTGTAGCTGGTATGGGGCTATGTTTTGGATTTGTGCTGAAAACAGCGTTGATAATGCAGAGATGTTCTAGTTATTGCTGAGCAGCAGTGCTTACACAGTATCAAGGCCTCTTCTGCTTCTCACCCCACCCCACCAGTGAGGAGGCTGGGGGTGCACAAGAAGCTGGGAGGGGACACAGCTGGGACAGATGACTCCAACTGACCAAAGAGATATTCCATACCATATGAGATCATGTTCAGCCTATAAAGCTGGGGAAGAAGAAGGAATGGGAGGATGTTTGGAGTGATGGTGTTTGTCTGCCCAAGTCAACGTTACATGTGATGGAGCCCTGCTTTCTTAGAGGTGGCTGAACACCTGCCTGCCCATGGGAAGCGGGGAACTGTGGAGTCACTACTGCCAGGGTGCTGAGCCGGAGTCCCTGATGCCTGTCAGCCTTGCCCCTGCTGAGCTGGGGCCTCACACAGAGAGGTGCTGGTGCCATCAGTCAGTAGGACACCAGTATTCATGCATGGTTCAGCTTCCATCTCTCTCTGCCACACTTCTCTTAAGGGGAATGAGGATGGTCCCTCTCTGACCCAAAGGAACACGGCAAAACCAGTGTTTGTCAAGTGCCTAGAGCTGCAGTCATAAATAACACGTAAAAGCCCACAAAGCAAAGAATAACTCATTTTTTTCAGAACTGAGCTTGTACAGCATTTGGTAAATAGCCCATTAAACAGTAAAAGAAAAACAAAAATTGAGTGCCTGCTCATAAACTGGATATCAACCACTTTATGTGCCAGCCAGAACTTGGTAGGAATAAATGGTGCAGCCATGCAACAAAATGCTGTTGTCATCTGCACAGGGGGATGACAACCCGTGACTTTCTACCACTGTAGTTCTTTACCTTGTGACTATCATGACTGCCTGCTGCATACAATTGCCTTATATATTGCCATATTCTGACCAGGCACAGGACATGCAAACAATATGGCTCACTGAAGCAATAAATACTGCAAAATGACATTTTTTACCAAAGTGAAAGAGAAAGTGAAACAAGCATACCGAAACAGTGCAAATTTGTAGGGTACCTACACATGACGAGGGTCTTGCCAGGCAGATGTTGATATTGTCCCCATATAACGTGCTTGCTTGGAGCTGATGCCAAGTTCAGTTCCTGGGGAACTGAAATGATATAATCATGGATGAGGAGGACAAGGAAAGAGACTCAAGTTTGGTCAAAACAAACTCGGGTTACTTAAAGTACATGGTCTGTTTTCATTTTTTGGATAAAACACCTCACTGAAAATGTGTTATGTGATGACAGAAAGAGAGAAATTGCCATCTGCCAGTATCCAATACAGCCAACAATATTTTCCCATCGAAGCACCAAAGCTGCTTTTGTGCCATGTATACTCGAGCAGCTGGCAATCATAGCAGAGCAACAAGCTGTCTCGGTACTTTGACACATGGTTAAAGGAAAACAAATGGAAAAGAGAAAATGAGAAGAAATTAGCAAGTGGTTAGAAACTGATGAGTCAGTGAGCACTGATGTAGGTCTAGACCCCAAATCCTCCATAGATCTGGGATGGGGAGATCTGCTGGTTGGTTTGCTCCTTGTAGGAATGCAAAATTTGGCTTCTTTCCCATGCTCAAGGCATGCAGCTAACAGACACCTCAATCACCTGCAACCCAACGGACTTAGCGTGTGTACGTGTGCTCCTGAGTGACTGGTGCCAGGGACTGCAACAGTTTGCTGCTTACCCCTGAAGAAGATCTTCTCAGTTGCAGGGCAGGACAACTGCAGTTTGCTCTTCACAGGCAATTGTGGGATTCACTAGCCTTGCTGACATTAGTTACTGCGAATGATCAAGGGAGCCACAGATGTCCCCGAAGTGTCATCTGCATCTCTCTATCACTGGCTATTGTGCAAGAAACACAGGATGAAGGCAGGTGGAGGCTCTTGGGAAGCAGCCTTTGCAAAGACTGTGGGGCAGGAAAAGCCACATAGCTCTTACTGGCATAGATGATGGTGGACCAGTAGATGCCACCTAGTGTAACAGTCACATTTCAAAAACTTTTCTAATTTTGGGGCAATCTTTATAAGACAAGCCTGCCTGGCCCTGCTCTTTCTGATTAATGTTTTAAGCAGTAGGTCTGGTTTTGTTTTGATTTTTTTTTTTTTTCATGAGTGTCCTAGTGACATTTTTTCCAATGCTGACATTTTTGATAACTTCTCTCTGAAGTTCCTTGTTTGCTTCTGCTGCTGACATCTCATCTCAGTAGATCAGGAACATGTGTGTGTGTCTGTGTTTGAGTACTGATACAATGAAAGTGCCTTCAAGCACAGGGTGAACTTCCAAAGCTGCTGCTTTCTCCACTTTTTAGCTCTCTAATAGTTTTTTTTTTCCTTTCATCCTTCTGTCAGTTCCTCTAATGACTCAGTGTGAACTTGTTTGAAATAATCTAAGCCAGTTTGGCCTGGGAAAATAAAAGCTACAAAAGGCATAACCTGAAAATATACCTTTTTTCTTACATGTGGGAGAGGAAAATAGGGCCAGTTTTCACCTTCTTCAAAGGAAGATATCATTTGTTGCTTCTTTTATGCTTTTGCAAGTGTCAAAAATATCCGAGGATTGCCTATCACTGATCAAGGAGAAGGACAGGGTGTTAAGGAGGATGGTGGAGGTATTTTGGTTTCCCATAGCCTTTTGTTCAGTATATCCTATTTTTCAGCATCCTGCTGCAACGTGGCTTTTTCTGACAGATGATGAAAGACACTCTTACACACATTTTCACTTTTCAGCCTAAATCCCTTCCTAGACATGAATACAAACTGCAGCTACAGCTGGAATTTCAAACACTATTGAGGAGAAACTAAAGAGAAACTCTCTGTGTCTAGGAAAAAAGGGTTTGCAGCTTACTTGAAGAGCTGGAATAATACAAGCTTTCAAAATACTCCATTCTCTGTCATTTGTAAGCCTCATCTAGGTCTGTGTTTCAAGCACTGTTGGTATATCTCATCCTATTCCATGCTTGCAAAGGCTCCCAGAGCTGAGGTTATTGAAGAAGGGCTAGTTTGCTGATAGACCATACTGTGGAGGGGATTCAATTACTTAAACATGGGTTTCTATTGCCTTTTGAGATGTTACAAAGCATCTTGGATGGGGATGGGACAGGAGTAGCAGAACATAAATCAAGGCTAACAGAAGACACACTTCTGGGGAGAAAAGCTGAGTTTAGGTAGTTTGTAGTACCTAAAATGGTGCAGGAGGTCTGTGTGGGGAGAATGGGGTTGAGCCTTGTAGTCTGCACTATACACAGCTGCTTTGAATTTTTTTCTTCCTTTCTAGAATTCATTTCCAACTTCAGTAGGCAATGCTTTCTGTGTTATCACAAAGTGTGTCTGTCTCTAGGAATTTTGTTTCAGAAGCCCTTAATTTTGGTCTAGGATGAATCCCACTTTGACTTACAGATATCTGAAAAATAAGCACCTAACTCTAAGTTATTTGCCATAATCCCTGTAGTTCATGTAGCCCATGCTCCACAAAGACAGACACTCTCAACTGATTAAGATGAGAAGGAAGAGTCGTTATCAGAAACTACCTGACATTCTTCAGTAACTGTAGCAGAAATTCAGAAAATTTGCTCAGACTAGACTCTCACTTCAAGAAGTTTAAAATTAAATTAGGAGTATCCCCTACTTTTAGTCAGGCAAAGATTACAAATAAAACTTTCTGTGCTCCACTTTTATACTTAGTGTTTCTACAAGTTGCAACAGAAGTCTTACTCTTCAAAGGCAATGCAAGCCCTCCATTTATACTTTGGGAAAGTCCACGGTTCTTTAATTCATTGTCTTTCTAACTTCATTATAAGCACTAATAGCAAATTTAGATATATCAGTATAAAACCTTCCAGCCCACTAGTTAAGGGAGGTGCATTCACATCTCTACGAACACAAATACACGCTTGCATTTGGTTATACAAACTGGTAGTGACGAGATTACTGAGAAAAGCCCAAAAACAATTAAAAGGGCTTCAAGTCATTAGGAAAATTGGTTGCAGGATCAGGGACACAGGTAGTTTTTTCCTCCATCCCTTCAGTAGCAGGGAGGTTCAATGACAGAAACAGGAACATTCTCCAAATTAACACATGGCTTAGAGACTGGTGCCACAGGCAGAATTTTGGGTTCTTTGACCATGGGGAGGTTAACATGGCACCAGGGTTACTGGCAAAAGATGGGACACACCTGTCTCAGAAGGGGAAAAGGATCCTTTGGACAGGAATTAGCGGGGCTCATTGACAGAACTTTAAACTAGATTGGAAGGGGGAAGGGGACATAACTGAGACTGCCAGAAATAAATCTGAGTTACATGCCTGAAGAGCACTGCACTGGGATTCCAGCTGCTCCAGCCAACAAGACGGATTCAACTCCACTGGGGGCCCAACTTAAATGCCTCTATGCCAACGCACGTAGCATGGGGAATAAACAAGAAGAACTGGAAATGTATGCGTGCCTTCAGGGATACGACCTGATTGGCATCATGGAGACATGGTGGGATAGCTCCCATGACTGGAGTGTTGGAATGGAAGGATACAGGCTCTTCAGGAAGGACAGGCAGGGGAGACGAGGAGGGGGTGTTGCCCTCTATGTCCCTGCTGATGATCTTTAAGGTCCCTTCCAATCCAAACCATTCTATGATTCTATGATTTGTGGTAGGTGGTAGGATGGAAGGCAGCATGTGTAACTAACAGACATTCACCTGTCTGTGATTTCACCTGTGCAAACAAGCCAGCACACACCTTATGCTACACTTCTGTAGACTCCAGCTCTGTGGCAGAGACTCCAGGCCATGGAGGTCTAATGTTAAACAAACTGTTCCCAAACAGAAGTGGGAAAGACTGTGTTGGGTGAGACACTATCCACTTCAGTGAAGGTTCAGTAGCTCCACAGATGTAGGTGGAGAAGAAAATGTTTACAACTCAGTCAGAGGTGAAAGCACTTCACAGTGCCAGATTATTCATAAGAGATGGTATTTTTATAGTATCTGCCAAATTAATTTGGTAGGATACAACATTGAACATGGCTCAATTCAGTTAGTTACCTGCCTAGCCTAACCATCTGGTCAGCTTTGTGATTTATTTGTCACCAATTTTTAATCATAAATTGTTTATGCTCACAAGGAAATGAAGAGAGGAAATAATCTTGATCCTCACACACTGACAGATGTGCCTCACCCCTTTTTGGATTTAGTAGATATAAACTCAATATATAAACTACCCTCTCTGTCTAATAACAAACTTAATCATCCCTTGAGTCAAATATTGATCCAAGCTTTGTCCTACTCCCTCCTCGCTTCCTGGATGAGTAAATCCTGATATTGCCCTCAACATATAAAAAAATTGCCTGATACAGTCATTCATTTCTGATGAGGGCCTTCTTAAAATATACCATAAAAATAAATGTTGATGGTCAGTAGCTTATTCTGGCAAGCAGTTTCCACTCAAAGAACAACTGTCTGCTCAACAACAAAACAATAAACTCCCTGGCTATAGAAACTGTTTCCCAGTTTTCTCTGCAGCAGGAAGTCTGCAATGTTTGTCAAAGCAAATAAGTGGGAGGAGATGAAAAGCAGCTAACAGCTTGTACATGAAAACCTATTTCCAAATTTCCAGCAATAAACTCTTTCCAAAAAGGTCCTCTCTGGAAAATAGGTTTGTCATTTACTTAGTATAATTATCTCAGAGCATATCTTAATTTTCTTATATTGATAAATGCTGTACTGGCAAGTGCACTTGAAAAGTAGCACACAGAAACATGATACCTTACAGGAAGCTATTACTAATAATGAAAACCTTTCAGGTCTAAACACAAGATGAAAAAAAAAAAAAAAAAAAAAAAAAAGAATAGTTGTAACATGTGCAAACCATTGTCATGTGGAATAAATGAACCTGGGAATAACATACATAAAAACTGGATAGGTCTGTATGACAATAGTGTGTTGAACTGTAAAAATAATTTTTGGTGATACCAATTATTTTTTTAATAATACCAAGCAGATAAGCAGCTAAATCAAAATTATTCTCGTTCCCATACATTTTTTTTAAAAACTCATATAGGAACCCCTACTCTAATAAGTGTGTAGACACAAAATACTGTGTCTAGACAATTGATTGTGTCAATAAGACTTGACTGTACCTCCACTACATGGCCAGTAAATAGGAACATGAACCCGAAGCACCTGATATCAGGCACTTGCATTTGTGGCAGCCACACAGAAAACCTCTTCCCTAGCTGATATGTGTACTGTATCACTTTCCCTCTGCCTCACTATATTCCACATGTCAGCTTTCGGCACGTCCTTCCTAAATCCCATCCTTGTCACAGGCAGACCAGGTTATTCCTCCTCTCCATACAGTTCTGAGAAATCCAGCTCCTCCTAGCTCAGAGGCAGTGGTGCTGAAAAACTGGCAGTGGGACAAGAGTAAAGCATGAAGTAACTGGTGTCAGATGTAGGACTTGAAGGAGAAAGCACCCAGTAAATTAACTTCTTAGATACTCACTTGTGTTAACCTTGGCCAGCAGCCAGTCACCCACCCAGCCGCTCTCTCACTCCCCCTCCTCAACAGGGGGACAAAATAGGATGAAAAAGCTTGTGGGTTGAGATAAAGACAAGGAGATCACTTACCAGCTACCATCACAGGCAAAGCAGACTTGACTTGGGGATAATTAACTTAATTTATTGCCAATTAAAATAGCTTTGGGTAGTGAGAAACAAAAGGAAAAAAACCCCAACTCTTTCTTGCTTCCCCCACCCCTGCTTTTTTTCCAGGCTTAACTTCAGTTCTTCACACCCGATTCCTTTGTGTCCCACCCCAAGCAGCTCAAGGCTTTGCCCTGTTCCCAATGTGCCCACCTGTGGCTAATGGGCTCAGCTGGGTTCTGCAATGCGTCCATTGCAGAGATGGCTGGAACTGGCTGTGTCCCACGCAGGGCAGCCCCTGCCCTCTTCTAACTGGATTTTTAAATAGGCTTTCATCAGATAATACTGCTCCCTGCCTTGCTGGCAACACCTTGCCACCTACCACCAATGCACACTGCAGGTTTTTTTACTTAATGTTTTCAACCATTGATGCTCAGTTTAACAAAGTGGTAAGGGGAAAAGAGATAGGACATTGTACTGCAGTGCTGTAACAAAGCAGCAATTTCTAGGACACACTGTATGGAGAATATCAGCTTATTCTTCCTTACTGACCTTCATTGTCTTTAATAGCCATAATGCAAAACAGGCATTCAGCAGCCTTATACCGCTATTTACACAACTTAGCTTAAAAGGGGTTTGGGATCTCATAATCTGCTTTTTGATTAACCTTACTGTGTCTTTGCAATGAGACCTGTCATTACCATTACTGTTCCCTGGCATGGAACCCAAAGTGCCATTTGCAAAGGTAGCTCTGTCTCAATCAAGGCAGGGTGCAGCCAGAAAACAACAGAAAACAACACTACAAAGTACTGAATTTGAGATTATTATGTGTAACATATGCAGAATCCCCTTGAGTGCTGCAAGATGAAGTCCTCCTAACCCCCTTCCGATTTAATGCCTCTACCTCCTAGAGCAAAACCAAATATCTATTACCGCTTAAATGAAGCAGGTGAGAAATTCTTGGCTTTAGGGATCTTGAAAAATATACTCTAGCCTTCCCAGTGGAATATCTGCCATGGTTTATTTCTTTCTTAAATGAGCACTCATGTACTGATTTATATTTACAGTATCTGGCTATGTAAATTTTTAACATAAACCTGTATCAAGTAGGAAACCAACACCTATCATTATAAAGAGGTTTACATGGATGCAAAGCTTTCCCTCTAAGGTTTTCAAGTATGTCCCATTTGCAGTTACTACATTTTATCCTTAGGGACCTCTCCTCTCTATAACCCTGAAGGAGGTCAGAGGCTTGGCTGGATTAGCATTAAGAGAGACGAGTAAATGTAGTCAGGACTATGCCTAAATGATTTTGATTTACAAAATTAGGTTGGAGATACTAATCTGCTTCTGGGGGAGTGAACAGCAACTGTTCAACAGCAGCTTGTCACTGCTTTTAACATTCCCCTCTGTGTAGCGGGTAAATACATTGCATTGGATGTTGCAAGAAGAGTGCTCATAGCGAAGAAACACAGTTTGTTTCTTTGTAACATGTACATCTCTCACAGAATCACTCTACTCTTGGGTGAGCTCTTGGGACAACCTTATTTAATCCTAGTGAAATATGTTGTTGGAATTTTTTTTCCCTTCTCTCCAGCTCTTGTTGCCAAGCACATCTATTTTCCTCCTTGTGCATAGATGTTAGAAGTCAAACTCTATGTCCTTTGAGTTTCCTCTCTCCTTCTGGAGTAGCTGTGATTTCTGGTTACTCTGGACAGTTGCAAATTACATCATTTGCCCAGGCGTAGGTTGTGTCCACCCTTATCCAGGCTTCCAATAACAGGAAAAGGGTTCTAGAAAGAAAGTCTTTGTTCCCACTTTGTTCCCCAAACATGAAATCCAACATCTATTTAAAGAAAGAGGCTTCAGATTTTTGGTACAGGTTGCTACAGCTTTAAATTGCAACCAAACAGTGCAACATGGAAGAGAGGATCTCGCTTACAGAGACAACTCCTCCTAATTCAGTATAAATGCATCCTGTGTAGGCAATATAGAGGAAACATCACCTCCAGGCCTGACTGCAGATACTCACTCTCTGACCTTCAGGCAATTGGCTTTACAGAAGAGGAAGACTGTCTCCTACCTGCAGGATTTGTACGCTGTCCACGGTGCTATCTCTCTTCTTCTTCCACATGCTCTCCAGCGAAGATGGCTATAAAACACAAAACACAGATGCCCTTTGACTGAAATTTTACTAATGTCCTTCCTTGTTTTATTGCTGGCATTAATAATGAGCTATTTGTTGTGGGACTGATATCAGAAATATCTTTTCCTGAAGAGAAGGGACTGCTTATTTGAGGGGTGTTAATTGTTCTGGCCAGGCTAAACCACCAAGATTGTTACAAAGTTTTTATGCATATTATTACCAACAATATTAGCATCTTAATTATTCCTCTGTGAATTCCTAAAATGTTAATCTACCACATAATTCTAATAAAAAGAGGGCACAGCTATGAAACTAGGCAGAGGCTACAGTCCCATATCCAGCAGAGTTTTCTGTTACCTGACAAATAAATCAGCTTTCATTACTTTTTTGATACTGAACTGAAAGGACTACCCACCTTGACTCACCAACACATAGTGGCTT
>NW_010289022.1:0-24010 GCF_000700745.2 Antrostomus carolinensis | reverse complement strand
CTGACGGCCGCCGCGGCCTCTCCCTCGCAGCCACCATTACTTCAAGTACTGCAAGATCTCGGCGCTGGCCCTGCTGAAGATGGTGATGCACGCCAGGTCCGGGGGCAACCTGGAGGTGATGGGGCTCATGCTGGGCAAGGTGGACGGCGAAACCATGATCATCATGGACAGCTTCGCCCTGCCGGTGGAGGGTACGGAGACTCGCGTCAACGCTCAGGCGGCCGCCTACGAGTACATGGCAGCGTACATTGAGAACGCAAAGCAGGTAAGGAGGGTGGCAGAGGGTGTTCCTCTCCCTCCGTGGCGTGGCGGCGGAGCTGGTAAGCTAATCGCGCAGGAACACGTTCTGGGGTTTGCAGGTTTCCCCCCCTCCCGCAGGGACAGGGCAGCTGTTGCCCTGTTTCTTCTCAAACATGGCTGAGAGAACTGTGTCGGCAGCAGAGAACACACACCCCTTTAAACGTGTTCACATACGTGTTTCTATGTCTTACAGTAGGTCATCAAGTACTGGATTCTTCTTTATAAATTATTTTCATTCCTCAGGAAGTGTTTTTTCTGGCTGCAGCTGGTGGATGGAACAAGGAGAGAGGGTGTTTCCAAAATAACTGATATAATACATGTTTCTAAAAAGAGTGTGCAAGATTAAATATAAAATATGTATGTGTCAGAGATACTTGCTATTTGTAGATAAGGAATATGACATTTATTCTTACCTTGTTGCTTTCTGAGGTCTTACTGCATAGCCATGCTGCTGTTTTCCGTAAAAATAAATACATTTGTCAAGAAAATGCCAGTGAAGGAATAAGTAAGTTTCAGTGCAACTTAATTATTCATATTTATAATTTGTAAATTTAGGTGGACTGACTCAGATGTCTGTTCCCCCTCTTCGTCACCCTGTATTCAGAGATCTATGTCATATTAAGCTTGACTGTGCAGTAAAATTTCACATGCAGAAGGATAACAGAAATACGAATCTGCTCTGTGGCTGATGTAGAAACCAGCATGGCACATCAGAGCACCTGCTGACGTGCTTCTTCCAGTACAGGGCAATCCTGTACTATGAATAAGTGTTGAAATAACTTTGACTCTCCAAGCTGAAATAGTTTTGAGGCTCAGTTTACCCTTTGGTTTTTCTTTAATCCTCAAAGTATTTTAAACCAGCTAAAATTGGAGGCCCCATACTTACTCACTGGACGTACCAGGACAGTATTTGGGTTGTTTTGTAGTTGTACTTACATTCACAGCCTTATATACAGTTAGAGATATTCAAATAGATGTGAATTAGGCTGGATCGTAACATCATAAAAGAGTAAACATAATCCAGAATTACATCTATTCTGGGACATTTTTAAATAATTCATCCCTGTTAATGAGAAAACTTTAAAATGATTTATTTAATATGTTTCCTTTTATCTGGGAACTATTAATGTCATGATGCTAGTACTGTTGTTGAAGAAAAGTAGGTAACTTGAAAAGATGTCTGTATCTAAAGATAAAATCATACTATCCAGTTTTTAGGTAGAAGTAAGGGGTTTCAAAATAGTAAGTATGTAGCATAAAATTGGTAATTTTTTAGTATACAGTTAGTTCATATTGTGTTTAAAATGGTCTAGGTTTATATAGGAGTGCTCATATGACAGGAAACATTTTTTTCTAGTTGTTTATATTGTACAGTTTTGTCTATAGTTTGTTTTGCAATTTTGAAATTGAACTTAAGTGCAAATATAGTAACTCAGCTTTACTGGGGCTCTGGCAGAGTTTGCATGGTGGCTGTTCCATGTTTGATTTTGGCAGGCAGTTGTTCCTGAAATAACTCTTTTTAATATTAGATTGCAAGTTAATATCTTCCCCTGCATAAGTACTTAATAGATACCAATGTTCCAGTTATCTGCTTCTTCATGGGCAGGGTTTGGTGCTAATAAAACCAAAATGTGTTATTTGGCTTTGAAAAATAACACGCGTTCTTTAATGTTTTGTTGGTCTCTCCTTCTCTATTATGAGACATATGAAGAAAATACAAATATTATTCACCAATTTAAAAATAAACATTCCATTCAGCAGGCAGTTTGTGTGTTCTGTCTCATCTTATTTTTCTGATTTAACCTTCCTGACATACTCAGTGTTTGGCAAAACCAAGGAGGTGATGCCTGCAGACACAGAACTCTCAGTTAAGAACTGGCGTGCGTATAGGGTTGTGCCAGAATTATTCAGCTCAGTGTGGAGCAGCCAGTAAGCAATTCCTGAGAGGGGAATTAGGTGCAATGGGTGCTCGTTCTCCTGAGGGGTTTTTTGGTTGGTTGGTTTGTTTTTCTTCCAGTACCTCTAGGGATAGGCAGCAGGATTATTTGGAAACTCCTATTTTGAGTTTTTCCTGATCCTAAAAACTTCAAAAACTCATATTTTGTCTTTCACAGCATGCTATGGCAATAATTTCTGTCCCTTCTGGTGTTTGAAAACATGCCTCTTGGAAGTTATTTTTTAAACCTAGCAATAATCTCTCTATATTCCTGAGATGTTACTGTACTAAATAATGAACATTAATTCTGTAGTGTACTGACATACCATACATTATATAAGATTTTATATATAGTATATATACACTATATATTTATATATGCTTTTATATGTAGTGTCATATCCACCCTAACAAATTTATTTTCCATACTGAAGAGTCTCAGCTTACTTACCCTCTCACCAAGTGCAATCTCTTCTCTACTTGAGCTGTTATTGAAGAAGGAGCTGCTGGCTCCTTGAAGTTCTTTACTCTGTGGTAGCAGCTGCAACAAGAGAACGCTGATAGTACGGATTGTGTGATTCCTAGAAAACAGCTTGGCAAAATCAGGTGTGGGTGTAGTGTTTAATTTAGTGTCGGTAAGTTAGCGTTGGGGGCCGTGTGTGTGTGTGTGTGTGTTTTGTGTCCTCTCGCCGCGCTGCAGTGTGCTGGGCGGCCCAACAGAGGGCAGCTGGTTCTGCGGGGATGGAGATAAACACTGGGTCACTTTTCCTTCACTGCACTTAGGTCGGTCGTCTAGAAAATGCAATTGGCTGGTATCACAGTCACCCTGGCTACGGCTGCTGGCTTTCGGGGATCGACGTCAGTACCCAGATGCTTAATCAGCAATTCCAAGAACCTTTTGTAGCGGTGGTTGTAAGTACTGGCTGATAACACTACATAGCAAATTAATGTTGGGGGGTTGAATTTTGAGATTTCTGTCTGTTAACAGTATTGTGGTGTGTATTTTGCATGATGGGAGCTTTAGATCCACATTTTAAATTGGTACCACTCCTTTTACTTTGCTGGCCACATACTGGTCAAACCCATAGTATTGCTTACCAAGGCCATTTTCACTGCACTCTTCCAGATATGGTAGCTCTATACAAATCCATGCTTTACTTCTAACTTAAAGTTCTACTTGGTACTTTTGCAAAAAAAATGTATTGAGCAATCCATATTCAGTCTGCTGCAATCAAACAAAAATCTGTTTCTTTTGTTCTCTTTGTCGCTTCTTCTGTCAAAAGAGAACAAAGTGTGTTCACAGAATGCTGTTGCTTTGCATCTAAAATGCCTATTTAAATTAAATCAATGGCGTAATACAAAGTAGAAGACACTAGAAAATGTATCTTTGAAAGAAAATTTTGAAGAAACTCTTTGGACCCTTCAGGGTCTTTGAGGCTTCAGATCACATTTGAAATCAAAAGTAAACCTTGTTTTAGATACTACTTGTATAACCATTGCTACTGAAGGAAATAAAGGAAAAAAGACTGAAATTAGCCAGAAGGAAGGAATATAAGTGATGGAAGAATTACATTAGAAAAGGATAAATGACCCCTAAGAATTATTTCTACCATGTGAGTTCACTTTCCTCTGGACTTTTTTTAATTACTTTTAAAATCAAACAGGGCATTAGGCCATGTGTTAGCAAGGAGATGCCTTCATTAGTTTCCTATATTTTCCACCAAAATGCAGCAGATCACATAATACTTTCTCTTACTTCTAGTGGTTATAAGAGTAAAATGCAGGTTTTTATTACGGTTTATTGATTGCTTTTAAGTGCAGTTTCTTTAAAGTATTTGGGAAAGAAAGAAAATGAGTTTGAAAAAATGGTCTATAGAAGGCTATTGATGATACTCTTTTCAGAGAGTCCAGTGACCAACAGGTGCCAACTGAAAAAGTACTGTTTATGACAAATCTAATACAATTCACACTAGTTACATTTCTGAAAGACAATTACTGTAAAGTTAATTTATGCCTCTAATAATTTATAAAATACATATAACAAGCATCTCCTGTATTTCTACAGATCGATCCAACAAGAACAATATCTGCAGGAAAAGTAAATCTTGGAGCATTTAGGACATATCCCAAGGTAAATAGTTAAAATTATCTAGTGCATGATCACTAAGCTGTCGTTAAATAAATAATAGATTAGTTCTAAAGATTGCTGCAGTTTAATCGTCTGTCAGTTTGATCTCCTGTGATATACTGTATGTCGCTGCTCATTCTAAAGGAAAGACTTGTTGATATACATGTTACTGCATGTCTTTGGATATTGATTATGGTTACAAAGGTTGACTTCTAGTTTGTTTTTCATAGCTTTTTGGCAGTATTAAATCAAATATACTGTCTAGATAGTGTAGCTGTCCTAAAATTATATAGCTCAATGTAGCCATTTTTTAATGGATCTAGTTGTGGGTAGCATTCATCAAAATAGATTTATGTTAATTTTTCTCTATCATTTTTTAGACCTAAACCCAAATGTAATAGCCTGTTTAATATGTTGTAACCTGCTTTTCATTTTAGAAAAGGAAGATTCAAAACTATCTACTTATCTCTTTCAAATAAATATTATGAATCTTCACAAAATAGTGTACAAAAATCTAAGTTCATTAAACAACATGGAAGAATTAGGCTAGAAACTAGAAAATCACATAAATATTGGAGGTCTAGATCTCCAAATGCAGTCTTTCATTTATACTTCTGGCAGATATAGCTGTGCTATTTAATTTCAATCTAATAAAGTTCAGGTATATCCTTCAAATTTCCAGTTATTATTGACTCATCAAGAACTTCAGGCTGTGACATCCAGTAAAACTGTAATTAACAAAAATGTTTGTGAGAGATTCCCAGTTGCATTCAAACATTATGTGTTGACAAATACACAACAGATCTTCTTAAAAAGGTTTGTGACTCTGGAGAATATTCACTTCTGTAAGCAAAACCACTTCATAAATACTTTCAGAATTTTGAGCAGGGAGAAGAATCTTGCACACTAGAAGCGTATTTTTAGGGAGTCCTCACAATAGTCTGCGGGCAGTTCTTGCCTAGTCAGTAGGTGTGAGTGGCACCATGTTGGCTAAATAAGTACCTGAACTTTTAGGTATCCCTAAGGCATATCCAAGGCATGGATATTTTTTCCCTCATCTCATGCCTCCTCTCTTCCCTCAAAAGAGGATTGAAATAATCTCCAATAAAAGGTAGAGAAATACTGTCATAAAAGAAGCTTGTTCTTTATTTGATCTAAGAAATGATCTCGTCACAGCTTGCCATCTTACTTGTTTGAAAAATGTCAACTATGACCCCTAGTTTGCTTCCAACATGATTTTTGATAGACCTGCAAACGTAACGGCTGCTAGTAAAGCCCAATGGAAATCTGATCCAAGAAAATTAGAGATTTCAGACTACTGGGGGAATTTCATTTTCCCTAGGAAAAATAAACTAGAATTGCATAAACTAGAACTTTTGTGAAGTGTTTTGAAAGACTTCAGGTGTTTTAAAAGGTCCCAAAATTACTGTGTCATCTTTTCCCTTTATTGAATTTTTAGGGCTATAAACCTCCAGATGAAGGTCCCTCTGAATACCAAACTATTCCGCTTAATAAAATAGAAGACTTTGGTGTACATTGTAAACAGTAAGTAACATTAAAACTGCTAACTCTGGCACAAGTTCTCAATTTCTTTGCTTAGGTTAGTGATTCAGTACAGAAAAGTACATTTCTTGGAGTGTTTCAAGTCTCAAAAAGGTTCTTTGTTGCTTTAGCACTGTTGGTTTTGTGAAAAAGTGTTATTGTCATTTATGGGGAGGTCTTTTAAGGGAGAACTGTTACAAAGATGAAGGTGAACCTGGTTAAAAGCTTTAGCAGTTGATTCCTGAACACCTTTAAGTAGTGGTGCTCCCTTAGGGCAGGGAGGAAAGGGTCAGATGTAGATCTAGCAAGGCTAGGGAGACTAATCTGTCTGCTCCTCTGAGCAGTGGCAAGTGCTGTGCACCTCTTTATCTTGCATTACTGGATGTCTTTAGGTTGTTTCTGTCTTTGGTAGGATTGGAAAGTAGAGCTGCTTCACGGATAACATCAGCAACAGGAAGAATTACTGCTTTTTCTCTCCTGCTAGTTTACTCTCCATGAATTAAAAAGGTCATTTAGTTTTAACCGTCCTTTCTTTGACAGCCACATGTTTCTCACTTCATACCTACACTGACTTACTTAGCGAGGCATTTCTTTTGCCAGGTCAGTGCCCTGATCTGGTCCAACTTGTGGGAGCACACACGTTCTTGCTGGTTAAGCTAAGGTGGGGTGGAAAGTAGAAACAAATGTTGGAGAGAAAGTGTTTCCAAAGAACAGCTAAAGAAGGATGGGACTGCTTTCAGTAATGGCTCAGTCTCTATTCTGCCTTCAGGTATTTGTCAAGCACCACAGCTTAAGCATCTGTGTACAGAAAACTTGAAGATCTCATTGACACCAGTGTGTCCTGTAGGCTGTTGTGTAGTTTTTTTGCTTTTTTAATGCATGGATATTTGTTCTTCAGTGTATTTATAGTTGCGTGCAAAGTCTGACCCTGAGAGATGATCAATTGGAATTGGTCTTCCTATCCAGTTCTGAGGAAAAATCCAGAACAGTAGCTACACAGAAATCTTTGTAGGACTGTGATGTTCCTGTAAGTTCAGAGTAGTCCTTACAAGTCTGGCATTGGCCATAAACCCATGCTTCAAGCTTGAAAGGAGAATATGTTTTCTTCTTTTTTTGGGACAGTTCATTTGGTGTTTTTTTTGAAGTCAGAAGTGCTTAGTAGATATCGTTATAATCTCTGTATCGGGGAGTTGACTTCTTGTACAAGCCATTTCTTTCTATCCAAACCAAGAAAGTATTTTCCAGTCTTTCCTAGAAGGAAACAGCAGTTAGGCAAAGAAAGGGAATTGGAACTGGAAATTTGTCATGTTACTGAATTACTGATAATACAAAAGACTAGAGTGGTGGTGTCCTCTCGGTAGTGTGAGTAGTCTGACTAAGAATTAAAAGTTTAGAGAACTTGAATGATGATCATAGAACCATGGAATTATTTAGGTTGGAAAAGACCCTTAAAATCATTGAGTCCAACTGTTAACCTAACACTACTAAGTCCACCACTAAACCATGTCCCTAAGCATCACGTCTACACGTCTTTTAAATACTTCCAGGGATGGTGACTCAACTACTTCCCTGAGCAGCCTGTTCCAGTGCTTGACAGCCCTTTTGGTAATGAAATTTTTTTCTCATGTCTAATTAAATATCCCGTGTGCAACTTGAGGCCATTTCCTCTCATCTTCTCACTTCTTACTTGGGAGAAGAGGCCGACACCCACCTCAGTACAACCTCCTTTCAGGTAGTTGTAGAAAGCGATAAGGTCTCCTGTGAGCCTCCTTTTCTCCAGACTAAACAGGGACTCCTCCATAAGAGGACCCTTAATGATCCTGTCTCTTTGGAACGCCAGTGACTGCTAATTGCTTCATAGTAGCAATCTGGATCTTCTTACTCAAACTTCTCTCCTTGAATTGGTGTTCAATGCCCAATATGAAACTGCTTCCACTTAATCTTTTAAAATAAGTTTATTAGACTATTCCTCAAACAACTTGGATTTCTAATTTTGAATCTGCCACACATCTCTTTGAAGAACTTAGTACCTCATTTTTCTTAGCATATGTGAAATAAGAGTATTTGTCCTGTCACAGAAATATTGAAGTGTGGTATCTTGGTAGATTTTAAAGCATTGTTATCTCAGATGGAATTTCTTACAGAAATACCAAGCAAAATAACTTTCCAGAGAAATCAAGAGATAATAGGATTATTGATAATCTGCTCAAGAATTTCCTGAACAAAATAAAGTTTAATATAGCTCTTTAATGTTGTTGTAATTCACCTACACTAATGACTTTGCACAGCTCAGCTTTTTATCTGCTTTATCATCGTTCATGAATTCTGCAGCACCACTAAAGCCTGGCTTCCAAAATAGGTGTGGTAGAACATAAGATTGTTTGCCTTTTTATAACATTCACTGCTGTCAGACATTCCTAATTGAATTAGAGGCGATACAAGCAAAACTGCTGTCATCTGTAAGTAACAATTATTACAGTATTGAAGATCCCAAGCATGGAACAGGGCATCGTTGCATTGCATGAGAAGTTGTTAAAGAGAATAATTTTAAAACCCTTGCAATCTCATGAAATAGAACACAGCAGTGTGTGTGGGGATTATGTATACCTGTATTAAAGCTATATATTAAATACTTGCAGAAAATATCTTAGAGCTAGAATAGGAACTGAGGGTAACGTTTTTATTGTCCAGTGCTTTGAATTTTTGAAGATATTTGCCATTGATAAGGATTTTTTCAGAGGGATGTACTTTGGGTGTCACAGCCAAGCAAGACATATTTAGATGCAAGCTTATTTTGTTTGCATGTTTGTTTTTAAAGGTATTATGCTTTAGAAGTCTCATACTTTAAATCATCTTTGGATCGTAAATTGCTTGAGCTTTTGTGGAACAAGTACTGGGTCAACACTCTCAGTTCTTCTAGTTTGCTTACTGTAAGTACCATAGTATGCTATCATATGCATATATTGATTCATAAGTGCTGAAAGCCAGACCCTCAGCTGTAAAATGGTTAATGGGACACTGATAGATATAGATACCACATTATTTGTCAGATTAACCAAGAAAGGAAGGTTTTCCTAATCCTAAGTACTTAAATGTTCCTTATATCTGCTTTTTAAAAGTAGAAGGTGGGAATAACTTATGTTTAATTTTATGGAGTTCTCTATACAGTTAGATTTTTGTCTTAAACACCTTTTAACCATATATCTCTTTACAGCACTGTAATGAATAGTGTGCCTTAAAATAACGTATTAAGTAAACACTTTTAAAAATCCCAAACAAACAAAAACAAACCAATGGAACTGTAAAAAAGAGGTTGCAACAGAAATACTGCAGGTATAACAGCTTAGCATCAAAACCTTCCTTCTGCAAAAGCCAATTTTTACCTTTTCTCTTAATCAAAACCAGCTGAGTTTTACTTACTCTTTCATAACTTGGGACATGGGCAGAAGGTAATAACGAGTGCCTGTTTCAGGCTTTAGGTATTGAGCATTTATCAGATGTTCAGCTTCTGTTCTCTCCACCACCACTCATGGGCCACTCATGTTCCATATTACTTCAGTTGCAGCTATAGGTTAAAATGTGCAGTACTACAGTCTTAAAAGCTCTTTTCAGATTTTGTTTATTTTGTATATAAATACTTGAATTTATATCTTAGAATTCAATATGTTTATTGCCTTCTTTCTCCTAAGAATGCTGACTACACCACTGGCCAGGTCTTTGATTTGTCTGAAAAATTAGAACAGTCAGAAGCTCAACTGGGAAGGGGCAGTTTCATGCTGGGTTTAGAAACTCACGATAAGAAATCAGAAGACAAACTTGCAAAAGCAACAAGAGACAGGTAAGATAATGCATACTTGTGTTCTTCCCAGTAAAAAGTGTTACTTTGTTTTAAACTTTTATCATGCTTTTAATGGTAACCTATCAATTAAATTATAACCTACCAAGATTATAGATAAGAATGATTAGATTATAGATAGGAATGAGAGATTTCAAATGTCACTAGTTACTTTTGAAAGTTTAAGAAAATCTTGCCTTTATTAAACCCACAAGTGGCTTTTCAGTCTTTGTTTCTGGAATAAATTAAACTCTAGTTCATAGTTTAATAAACAAAAAATCCCTGTTAAATTCCATCAGTATACAGCAAACCAAAAAAGATGTTTTCTGTCAAATAGCACATTTTATGTGGTTAATTGGGTTTAAACTAACAGTAAATAAAATCATATAGAACATGATTTTAAGAACTAGTGCTAACAGTCTGGTAAGTTTAGTTTACCCTTGTGTAATACTTTCTCTCACTTAAAAATTAAGAACTCCCTTTTTTATATTTCTTAACTAAGACACCCTTTTTCCACAAATGAGGAAGATTTTTTACTCTCCCAATAGTTTTAACACTGGTCTGTGTGCTTAGACTATCTGTGTAATAGTCACCACTTTTCCAGATAAAATCTTTAACAAAGGGTAGTAGTATCCAGCAAGTCTTACATTATCTTGAAATGTTCAAAAACATTGTGTTTGGCAAATTCCAGACTCTAAAACCAGGAAGTACTGCACTGTATGTGGTAGTACAATCTCAGGTCTGTCTGTGGAGAAGACAGGACTCACCTGCATGCATCTTACGAGTGTTCTGAGTGACATATAATTCCATTTAATAAGGAGCTATTCTATAGAAACCCTGGGAACAGACTGCAAAAATTGAATAAAATCTGGGATGTTCTGCTTCTCAGATTTGGAGGTTTTCTGGTCCTCTTCCTTATTGTTTTATCCTGATACATAGAACAGTTCTCTTGTATTCTGTTTTCCCCCCACCACATTAGTAATATATTCCATAGTACAACCTTTACTAAGGAACTGATTTTTGAGATAGCAGAAGAGAGGTGAGTTTAATGATAGGTAAAAAAAATCAAAGGCAAAAAGGAGGCCTTGTCTGAAGAGACCAATTTACAAATAAACTACTTTATTTACATCTTGCTCAGTATGACTTAGGTGAATAAAGAGAGGAGTCAGCTTGTGTTGGACAAGCGTTTGTTCCAGAGTAGGCAGCAGGGGAATACCTGCAAATGTAGTATGGTTATTGCTAAACAGAATCAGAGTTGCTGTTGTGCTAGTGTCTGCTGTGCATTTGTTTCCTTGTTATGGAAAGTTAACAGCTCTTACAAGTTTTCTAGCAAACATGATTGGCTTGGAGGGGAGTCAACTTTAATAGAGGTTAATACCCATTTAGACTATTTTAGTTGCAGAATACAGTTGCAATGGAGTTAAGGCTGCTGCTACCTCACAACAGCCAGGTTAAATGATACTCCCAATTCCAGTAGTGAAACAGTTACAATATCAATGCTTTAAAGACAGGAGAAGGATGAAGTTGCTGACAAGTTTGCTCTGATTTTGATCCCTGGTTGGTGTCCCATAGTACTGACCGCATTTTATTTTCACTGTACTCTCACATGCTTGCAGTTATTCTAAGAAATAACTCCTTCTCTGGTCATCCTACTATATTATTTCTTGCAGCTCTAGAGATTTTTATTTTCTGGTTTTATTTGATCATCATCAGTAGTTTGTTTATAAATAGTAAGACTGGAAGGGATTGTTGTCATCAAATCTGCTTTCCTATGTAACAGAGGCTACTGTCATTCCCAAAATGGATTTTACACTTTTGCAGATGCATGTTTTTCTTGAACTAAAAATCTTTCCTAAGAAAAGAGAATAGACAGTAGAAGACTTGTGCAGACATCAGGACAGCTGATTCAGTGGCACTTAAATTACTTTCAAGAAATGAAGTTGCAAAGTTTGGTGAAGGATTATTGGGTGTACCTGTTTTAGGAAGAACAATACTGTAAGATATTAGTGTAGAGTTGCTTACACTTGGCTATAGGATCCCTTCTGTCACTGTACATAAGCATCTCTAAGAGGCGTTTTCTAACATAAGCGTTAGCCAAACTGTGCTGCAAGCTGGTTTGGAGATTCCTTTGCCTAAGATTCCTTTTACCTATCTAGTAGTAATTTGTCCATATTCTGTTTTGAGACATTTTTATTTGTTGGCTTGACACCACATCCCCCTAAGCCAGGCACACTCCTCTCAGTTGTTTGGGGGTTTTGCACATTACATATTTTGACTAAAAACTGATTAGCTCTATAACTCTTCCTTTAATGTTCTCTGTAAAGCTTCCCAGAGGAGCTATGGTTACTGTGCACTACTGGCCTGATACTGGGCAAAGGAGATAGGGTGGAGAACAGTGAGAGCCTTCAGGTCTTGATAACAGCTGGTAGCTCCGTTCAGCTAGGGTTGTTTGTTTTTATTTATTTTTTTGGTTCAGATGGACACAGAGTTCACTTGCTACTGTTAATGTAAGATACCCTAAATTGCCAGACAAAGAAGTTTTCTGGAATTGGTCTTTGTGTGTTTAGTGCTTGTCAGTTTGCTTTTTAAGTAACAAAAGCTATTGGCAACAATGGCTCAATTGCTGTGTGTGACTTTTCCTTTCTGGACAGTTTTAAAGATTCATGGGGTTATGGGCACCCTGAACTTCCAAAACAGCTGAATATCTTCAAATAAAATGACAGTTCAGTTCAGTGTTTGGCCAACATTGAATTTATGCTTGTTTTTCAGCTGCAAGACCACCATAGAAGCTATACATGGATTGATGTCTCAGGTGATTAAGGATAAACTTTTTAATCAAATTAATATAGCTTGAAGTGCATCACCAGCTGATATGCATCTCCAAAGCAGAAAAAGTCATGGTTTCTTTTGCTTGGACTTGTTCAATTTGGGAAATGAAGCTGGAGTGGAAAATTATTCATTTAATTTGTAGTACTTTAATATTTCCCACCTGTCTGACCAGTTTTAAAGAACAAAATGTTCTGAAATGTAGTGCAACTTTTTGTTCTTTATCATAAAACACAACTAGTTTGGAGAATTGTTCCAAAAGAAAAATAAATGTGACTTACTGGATATTGCTCTTAGGTATTTATCTCTATTATCCAACTGCAATAAAGCAATTTTGAAAATGAGTGCTTTGGGGCTTGAATTTTTTGGCAAACATTCATCTTCTCTTACTCTTTTTCTTATTGTTCCATAGAAAAGTTCTGTCCACTCAGCTAGATTAGATAGGTAAACTATGCAGTATAAGAAGTTTGTTTCTCAGATTTTCCTTTCTGTGTTTAAGAATGGAAATCCCATTTGCTTATCTTTTAACAAGTTACTAAATCTAATGGAGCCTTTCCTGATTTAGTTTTACTTATCCAGCCAGAAATGGTTTCTCCTCACAGTGATGAAACATTCACGCACGATACAACAGCGTTTTGCTTGTAGCTTCACACTTACAGTGGACATTTTATATTTCTAAGTAGTCAAGTAATGATCAGTTCCATGGTGAAATTAGTAATATTATTATATACCATTATTTTTCTCTTGCTCACCTTTTATTGCTTGTCATAGTTACTTGTTGCACGCAAAGGAACAAAATGAAAAATCATTACCTCTGAAATACGTGTTAGGCTGATTTAGGGCCACAGATAGTAAAATGCGTTAATCATAATTGCTGGCTTACAATGCGGTGCTGCTGCAGGGCTGATCTGAGTTTGGTTTGGAGGCTTTCATACTGCATTTCAATAATTCAAGATGTTTGTATTTCTTTTAAGTTTTTATTCTTAATCCTGAGTTTCCTGGGGTTTCTGGAATGTTTACTTTTGGGATAATTTATGCTTTATACAATATACCATTACACTTTATACCTTAAGTAACTGATATTCCTTTTCGACCTTAACTCTGCCTTGATGTGGGTTTTGTTTTTGTTTTAGTCTGGAAATTTTAATAGCTATTACTCATTTGGAGCTTTTCATCCAAATGGATTCCAGTAGATTTGAAGCTAAGATGCAAGTTACACACTGGAAAGTTATCATTCAGCAGGGAAATGCAGATACCCTGAAGCAGAAATTCATAAAGAGTTTTAAAGCAGCAGCATCCAACAGTATAGGAAAAATACATTTAATCGGAGCTAGTAAAGTTGAGGTAACTTTTAGGTGAGCAGTTTGATAGGAGAACAATTTTGTGCTTCTTCCAGCATGACAGTGGTGGTGGGGAGGCAAGAGAAGAAAGCTGTGGTATTTTAATATTAAAGCTATTAATTTTCTTGGAAAGGGCAGCGATCGGCTTCTGTACAAGCACAGAACATAAGCCCACAGCAGTACCTTACAAGTTTAAGGAAGACACAGCAAGTGTACCTGGCCAGTAACTTTTCCTACTTATTGTCTTCCACAGGTGTTTGTGAGGCTTTAAATTTTAGCACACAGCCATTCTCCCACTCGATACAGGTTTACACAAAGAAATACGCCGCTTTTGTGCGATAAATACCTATTAGGAAATATAACCTATGGTGCCACTTTATAGAATTCTCTTTGCATAACATGATCCAAAAGTTTTGGGCATCTTCTATCTACCTGAAATACAAAATCATAGTTTAATTTCATATTAGTCTATTTAGCTTATTTAAACTGTCCTCATTTGTGATAGCAGTGAGCTAAAATTTCATACACAGAGGCTTGGACTGAATGTTAGAATCACAGAATGGTTTGGGTTGGAAGGGACCAACCCCCTGCCATCAGCAGGGACACCTTCCACTAGACCAGGTTGTTTTATAAACAGTAGCAATATGCATGAGTTACATGTGTTGTTACTTGCTGAGCCTATAGTGGTGTAACTCAAGTTTAAAATTATACAGAAATTAGCTTATGCAAATGAGTGCCACATACAAGGTAATTATTTTGACAGCTGAAGTAATTCCATACATACTAACGCACATGCAAATACATTCTCTTTATTTAGGTCTTTGAGACAAGCATCTGTACAAAAATTCTGAGTGCCCTTGACATTTTAATAATTAAAAATCTAATTCAATGACCACAATTACTTTCTTCATCTAACAGTATTTGCCAACAGATATTAAAAGTATGGAATGCTGAAAATGCTGAATTGTGTCTGAAGTTCCCTCTCCCATTCTTCTGTTTTTCTTTTTTCAGGCTGTCCTGTATGCTCACCTTTCTCATGTATGCAAATTGCATTTTAAACAGTTTATGCATTCTAATATCAACAAAATCCAAAGAAATACATGTGTATTTGTAATAATCAAATAGCAAGGACTAAGCTTTAACTCCTGATAGAGTACCAGTTGTTGCTTTGTTGTCCTGTCAGTTCCTGAAGTTCCCTTCAGATGTTTGGTAGGAACTGGAATGGCAGCCCCTATAAATTAATTTTCTTGCCTAGAATAATTCTGTTGCCACACAGGACCAGAAAACAAGATATAATTTTCCTTGCCTTTTTAAAGTTTACTGAATGGAGTTACGCAGTGGTGGGAGACTGGCTTCTCTTTCTGTTCACCTGTTGTCCTGTCTTCCCATCTACCTAAAAGGCAAACAGGCAAGGGAAGGTAAGGGGTTATGGGAGACACTCTGCTGTTTGTCCATCTTGAACAGCAGCTGTAGGAGTGCTGCTGGGAATGAGCTCGTGAACCTGGACACTTTCTTACCTGTTTTGAATTGATTTAGTAGCTTCATAGAGTATTTCTAGTTCTTAGTGTGGCATGTCCCAATTAACAGTTCTGTTTGCCTTACCCTCCACCTTTATGATTTATCAGCTTTTATCATATCATCACCTCAGCCTTCTCTCCAAACTAAGTTCCAGCTTTTTCATGCTGTTGTCATAAAGCTGCCACTTCATCCACTTGATCATTTTAGTTGCCCTCCATACCATGTCTCATCCTGCTTTGTCCTTGTCATGCAGAGCCCAGAACTGCACTGTATTCAAGATTCAGGTGCATCAAAGTTTAATAGAGGCAAAATAGTTCTCCCTTGCTCTCAGTACCCTTCCTGGTGACACTCAGTGTTTCGTTGGCTTATTTGGTTGGTGCTGCATATCAAGCTGATGATTCAATAATCTTAAAGATGGCTTAAGTTTGAATCAGTACGATTCAGGTACGATTTTGGAAAGCACTGGTTCAGATTTTCCCAAGATGCATTTATCAACACTGAAGCTTCTCTGCCACATTTTTGCTCACTCAGTTTTGTGAGATCCTTTTGGAGTTCCTCACCATTAGCACAGTGTTTGAAGAGCCAAATTACCAACTGAAAACTTTGAGCTATTTAGTTATCTTTAACTCTTTGGGGTTTCATCTGATTGACGAGCTCATTTCAGAGCGGATTCTACCCCAGTGACACTGACTATAATGTATTGCCAGACTTTTGGACAGTAAAGTCAAATGCAAAATACTGTGCTGTCTGTAACAAAATTTAAGCTTGGGTTGTCTTTATAATTCAGTACAATGTCTAGCCATTTTTTAGTGTTCTGAAAATCCAGAATACTGCACAGAGACTAGGAACTCAACTATAGGACAAACATTTGAAAATAAACACATTGGAGAGGAAACACTGAATTGCAGTGACTGCAGGGAAGAATGTTTTGCTCTCTAAAGGCTGTACACTGGAGAAGGAGATGGTTTCAGGCCTAGTGTGTAAATGATGAGGTGCAGATGTAGGACTCATGCATGCACAATTATTCATTTATCTTGCATATGCCTGCACTGTATCTGACTACCATATATATATATATATATATATTATTTTTTTTTAACTGAAAATACACATTTCAGAAACTTGCAAAATTGTATTCCTGGATTATTGTAAAAGTAACTAACAGCAATGGAAACATTTCAAATGTACATGTATATGGTATATCTGAGGTATCTGGTCATATAAAGCAGAAAGACTTCTCAGATTTTATATGTAGCCAAGACACTTAAGGTAGTGAAGTTTTGCTTTGGGGTCCCACATAAACAGATTACCTACTCAGTAAGTATGTTCTTAACTAATCTGTAAAATGTAACATCTTCACTCTGGTTGCATGTGCTTTAGCAGTATTTGTGGATAGTGTTTAACAAAACTGTAAAAAGCTAGGTTAGGTGATCAGGCTATTAGGGCCAATTTTTTTCTAAATAATTCTGCACCCAGTGGCCCCCATTTTTACCACTAAGCACTCAGATTTTCAAAAGCACTTATTCAGAAAGAAAATGGGAGTCACTAGGTGTTAAGTACTTCCCTAGGTCTCTTACATTAGATGTATACTGGAGACAGCCTTTCTGAAGGATTAGCCCTAATTGGGAGTTTTAATCAATAATCTAAATACACTAAAGAAAGAAAAATTTTAGAAAATATTTCAGTCCCAGAAGCTCACTCTGCCACCGTTGGCCACCAGTACCTGGATTTTGTTAAAACTCTGTAATTTTTACTCTTATAAGCAATCTTTGTATGAACCTCATTGAGGTCAAGAAATACTTTTGCTTTAGAAAAAGCTAATAAAAAGGCTAACCTTAATCTTTTGCTTGTGAGCAGCGTCTCAAGTTCTTCAGTCATCCCATACCTCACATTCACACCAGACCAGAAGAAATATTCCTTGAGCTTTTCATAAATTATCTTTGTTTCTGGTACTGGAATAAGAGGCAGCTGTGAGCTGGCTACAACAGCTCTGTTCACCGTCTATCTTTGGTATTCCCTGGAAAACTCCCCTTGGCCCACAATGTCTCTGTTCAGACCCTGTTTTACAAGGGACTCTTGTTTCCTTGCCTTCGGTGGCAGTTTGTGCAGACAAGCTGAGATTGAATTGAATGAGCTTGCTATTTAGTAAATGAAGCATAATTTTCTTGCATTTCTATCATTTGTGCCCTTAAAAAGCTTCAATTGCATCTGGTTTTGGATATTTTGTTGTGCCTAGTGTTCCATGAGACTTCAGTTGCAGCAGGCTATTCCTGCAGATACAGGAGCTTTAGAAGGTATAAGGTTGCCATCAACTTGGGTACCAGATCACTCCTGCACAGTGCAGGACGTTGCCCCAGGGCATACGGTGTTTCTCTAGTACTCCTCCATTTATTATGAACTGTAATGACAGTTGATTATTTAATGTTGATTATTAAAAATGCAAGAATCCAAGATGTAAAGCTAATTGCTGACATATTACCATTTTGTTTATAAGGTTAAGAATATGCCAAATATAATTAACCATTAATTATCTTACTTATTTTCTACCCTTTGCTAAATTTTGGAGATTTTTTTTTTTATTTTAGGTCAATGTTTTAAAACCAGTTTGGTATGTTACTTTCTCTGTGATAAACATACTATTTATTTTATCTGTTTTCATTGCTGTGCTCCAAAAAGTCCAAATCAGAATTGGACTCTCATGATGCTACTAACATATAACTAACATAATATGTTTATATACAATATTTAAAGTATTTGTTGAAATTCCAATATATATTGTATATCATAATATAAACTAGGTTAAGATAAAATTATAAAAACAAATACTTTCAAAAGTACAAAACTAGACAAAATTTAAATACTACAGAGTTGAGCTAGCATCATTTTAAGGGTGCAAGTCCCTAAGCAGTGAAATTTATTAAAATATGGGGTGATAATACATAAGATTAATTGCTTGCATGTAGAATTTTTTTCTTGTGTCAAGTCTTTAAGAACTGACATCAGAGAGTCTCCAGTTAGTTGAATGATTTTTCTGGAGTTAAAAACAATTATGCTAAACCTTTAAGGAATTAATGAAGTATCTTGTTCCTCGGGGTGTATTTTTTATGAGCTGTAGTTTTACTTTTCAGAGCCGAGGAATAATATCCACGAGGAAATAGGTAATTTAGGAAAGTTAATGTTGACCTTCAGATGAAACTTCTAACATGTGAAATATTTGCTGTGACATTTGGTTTGTTTTTAATTATGAAAAATTGCTTCATACAGGGCTTTCTGAAAACTACAGTATTCTAGGAAGTAGCATGGTCCAGTGGATAGGTCATAGGACTGCATCTCAGGAGAATTGGGTTTTCTTCCTGACTTTTCACAAACCAGGAGTGCATAAACTTTAGCAAGGCATTTTTGACAGAGCTAGTGTCTGTTTTCCTCTATGAAATAATAAGATTGATCATTAGCCTTTTAAAAATACAGAGGAAAAAGGATATGTAAGTATTAGCATTTTTATGCACTAAAGGTCATGGCCACATCTCCAGTTTGTCAGACGTTACCACCTCAAATAACAATTCTTAATAATGCTGTTAGCAAAGAGTGTTTACTCTGTTTTGTATAGTTTGTCTGTTTAGATGATCACAGATAGGAAATGCCTGAGCCCCTTGAGGGCATTATAAATTTATTGTTTTAGGAACTCTTCATTTTCAGCTGAAACAAGCATTCAACTCCTATGTCATTTGTTCATAATTTCCTGTGTGAATTTCTGTTTGTTTTAGACCCAATTACCTTAAGGCTTATGTATAACTGCAGTGGCATTACTTTATTATAAAAGGAAATTAATTTATGTGCCTGCATCTATTGGCATGCAATCTTTAGTAATTACAACCATCTGAACTTTCTTCTCCAGCCGAAGACAAGTTGCACTCACTCACTATATCATTTAAGGTTAGAATTAAGCTTATACTTTTAATCTGTTTCTAAGGGAAGCATTTTCAGTCTGAGTTCCACAAAGCTGGAGATACAACTGGAAAAACCTAGAGGTACTTAAACGGCAGATATTCTTCCAACTTAAACAAGATGTATGTATTCTATATGGTGATGCAAACTTCAAACTAACTCTTCATTATACCAGGTTTTCGTGGGACATCTTCCTTTTCCACTTCAAAAATTCTTCTTATGGCAACTAGGTAAAATTCTGAAAGTGGCAAGAATGGTTTAACACAAATATTTATGTAAAATGTCAGCCAGGGACAAATAGCATGTAAATAACTTCTTACATCTATTTGAAAACAAAGAAGGACGACTGTGTGAATACTCAGGTTTGCTCTCTGTACAGTTTTTGACAAAATAATACTGAGATACCAGTGCATCTTCTGACTGTTTCTGAATAATAGCAGCATATAATAATTTTTACTTTCTCTTCTTGGTTCATCTGTCAAACTTCATTACAATATTTGGAAAGCAGTTATTTTCTCTATGGTGATAACTGTAAAAGTGTGTTTTCAGTTATTTCTTATCACTCATCTTTGGAGACAGAATCTTGCATTTCCCAAATTAACATGGTAGTCTCTGCTGGAGGTAAGATACAGTGTTCATTAAAAAAACAAACAAACAAAAAAAACATTATAAACACTATAAAGTTTGTCCTAACAAACAGATAGTTTTCTAATAACTTCACTTTTACTTCCAGGCTGTAACAGATTTTAATGCTGGGAGATGCAGAAAGGCTATTTCACTTGGCATCTGACAATAATATTAATGATGATAACAGTTTCGTACTGTTATAATAACAGACCTTGAAGTTTTATAATAATAATAATTATCCATATTGGGCTTCTGGTCTTGTCTGTTACTGGACATAATTTAACTGGATTTTATTTGTATTTCAGGAACTTTTGTAACATCCAGCCTGTTACCTATCTCATTTTAATCATGTTAGTGGTTTTCTGTCTTAGCTCTGCTTAGGCTTGCACAGTTCTGTTGGTATCAGCAGTCAGTATGAGCAGAAGTGTTAATCCAGACCTGGAAGTGGAAAGGTATAACCAGTGAAACAGCAATAGCATGAGACGTGAACTGTGCACAGTCAGCGAGGAGAAGGCAGCACTGCAGGGACAGAACTCCAGTTTGGTGCTTCTCCAGCACAGGAAAAAAAAAAGTATCTTAGCTTTGAATGCATAATCTGTTTCTCATTCATGCCAGAGATCCTGCTCAAATAAAATCAAGAATCGAGAGGTGTTGTCAAGTAGCTGTCATGCAACAGAACAAGTCCAAGGACTTGAAGCACTGCATGCAAAGTTAGGGCTTTACCTAAATAATTATTCCAGGTACCTGTCTTGCCTAAACCACTTCCAGGATAGAAATACAAGCACATAGAGTTATGCTGCCATACACCTATTTTAGAGTAAGTTTCACATGTGGACAAAACTGAGGAAACTACCTAATCACCAGCATTACTATTCATAAGGAGCGAAAATAACGATGCCCTGTCTCCTGCAGTATCTTATCCCTGTTGAGTGTCACCTGAAGGTTAGTGGTTCATGGCTGGAGTTCCCCTCCCCATGCCTGTAACAGGCCCTCTGCGCTGCTCCTGCTCTCCCTCCTGCCCACGGGGCCATGGCTGAATGAGGGCTGCCGGATTTCCCACGGAAGCAGGCTAATGCCCACCCACCAGGCAAGCAGGTAACTCTTCAGGTCACGCTTCAGCCCCTCCCTCAAATGAGGAACCTTTTTTTTCTAACCAGTTGTTGAATTTTGTAAGAAATAGTAGAATCCATTACCATCCTATGCCTGTCCCCTGGCCAGTTTTAGCCAAGGTTGGCTTGGTGAGTTTAAAAGTTACTGGGCAGCATATATAGGCAGAGACATCAAGAACAGGTAAGCACCACATCCTTAAGAAACCAGGCTGACAACATCAGACTTAGCGGATTATAGTTTTATTTTTCAGACACAGACATTTCAGTACAGCTCTCTGCAAGTTTCTTGAAATTAAAGCACCATTTGCTCTGTCCTGTGTTTTTGAGAACCTTGTATTTGCTACCTTTGAAAACATAAATACCAAAACAAATTTAAATTCAGTGGAAAAAGTGGTTTCAGACATATTTTACATATTAAAGCAGCTATACTGAAGGAACTGTGTTGACTCCATTTTATATAGCTGTCTAGCCACAAAAGAGGAAGGCAAGAGATACTCAGGAAAAAGTCTGACTGGATAAAAAGTTTGAAACTCGACCCCGAAAAAGTTTGTCAGAAATTGTTATGCTTGAATTTAATGTTTTACAATTAGAAGTGTGATTATCTTCTAAGGATATTTGCCTTACTCATTATACAACACACCCCACATACAGAATCCATATATGCAGAAACAGCACTATGTAAAATGCGTGGCAGTGCTTATGCGAGGGAGGCTCTTAAGGTGTTTTATGTCCTTAGAAGTAAATTTCAGTTCAGTGTTCCAATCTGGAACTGTAAGAAATATAGCCATCAATGATTTTACACAGGTATTTCCAAAAGCTTTTTTGAAGACAAGGACTTTTTGTACTCAGCCAAATTACTGCCATCCTGGAGAGTACACAGACAATTGTTCAGGAGTCTGTGCCACCAGATGAGAATCCTATTTCAAATCTTAATGAATAAATACTCTCTCTGAAACTTCTCATAGCTTTTTCTGCCTTTAAATCAAATTACTAACAGACAGCTCTAGACACCTGCAAAATCTACAGCCATGAGGGAGAACAAACTAAGTCCAAAATTAACTTTCAGAATATTAACATACTTTTTTTACAGAAACATTTCCCAGAACAAGCAGCTCCAGGGTATGCTCAGTTTGGATTCCACCACAGAAAAAAAGGACATCTTACGATCTTTTGTATCTTCAGAGAGAAGGATATAGGAAATTTGAGGGTGGAAGGATGGGACTTTGTATCTTATCTGTATTTCTAACAAAGTTCAAAGTGGGACATACTTGTTTGTAACAGCATTTTGTGTCATTTTTCCCCTAAGAGAAATAAAGTCCCTATCTTGGTTTCATTGGAAGCAATATATTTTGCCACTGACCGGCTAATGCACTTTTATGTTGCGACACAGCAAACACATAACAAAATTTTGCTGATTTCAGTGAATTATTCATATGGTTAATTGACAGAATCCCAGAATGGCTGAGGTGGGAAGGAGGGCATCTGGTCCAACGTACCCACTCACACAGGGTCCCTTAGAGCTGGTTGCCCAGGACCATCTCCAGGCAGCTTTTGAATATCTCCAAGGATGGAGATTCCACAGCCCCCCTGGGCAACCTGTGCCAGTGCTCGGTCACCTTCACAAAGTTTTCCCCAATATTCAGAGGAAACCACCTGTGTTTTAGTGTGTGTTCACTGCTTCTGGTCCTGTCACTGGGCACCACTGGAAAGCATTTGGCTCCATCTCCTTCATTCCCTCCTATCCAGTATTTATATACATTTATGAGATCCTCCTGATCCTTCTCTTCTCCACACTGGACGGTCCCAGCTCTCTCAGCCTCTCCTCAAAAGAGAGATGCTGACCCTCAATCATCTTTGTGGCCCTTTGCTGAACTCTCTCCAGTACATCCATGTCTCTTGTGTACTGGGCAGCCCAGAACTGGACCCAGCACTCCAGCTGTGGCCTGACCAGAGCTGAACAAAGGGTCAGAATCACCTCCTTCCACAACTGGCAATGCTCCTCCAATGCAGCCCAGGGTAACATTTGCTTTCTTTGGTGCCTGGGGTTGTTCTTCCCCAGGTGCAGGACTTTGCATTTCCCCTTGTTGAACTTCACGAGGTTCCCTTCAGCCCATTTCTCCAGCCTACTGAGGTCCCTCTGGGTGCCAGCATGACCACCTGGTGATCAGCCACTCCTCCCAGTTTTGTGTCATCAGCAATTAGTTCATTTTTAAAAGATGACTGCAATATTGATTTTTAAAAACCCCAAACCACTCCAAATTCTAATAAAGTTTCATCATGGGAAAAATTTATTAAACATTTGCTAACCTTTTTTTATAGAACATTGATGTTAACTACAGTATCCACTCAATTTATTAAACTATTCAGCATTCTAATTTAAGCATGGGGGAAATTAACCATATGATTTTGGTTTTGCTAGTAATTCACGCTCACAAAAACATGTGGCATGCAGGAAAAGGGGGTAACACCAGATGGAAAACCTGCAGGTAAACAAAATCTAAGGACACAAAGCATTATTAAGACATTAATAAGGCGATGAGTTCTTCGCAGGGGAGATGCTGTTCCAAGTCTATTTGCATTAGCAGGTTTCAAAGTTTCCCTCTGGGAAATTCGCATTTCCTCTTCCTCAGACTCCGGAGGCGGGCTGACAGGCCCCGGGCAGCTGAGGGGCCACCCCTGCTGCAGAGCCCACCTGCGCCCCTGACCTGTGCCACAGCAACACTCTTTTGCCTCACAGGCATAGCCAGGCCCATGACTGCAGGCTACAAAGCAACACCTGGGCCCCCACCCCGTGCCCAGCCAGGGCAGGCATGGCCAGGAAGCTTCGAGAACCTGGCCCCACAGGGCGCCCCAGGCCGCCGCCCGCGGCCGTTGACCGGATGGCACCGAACACCCCCACCCGCC